>NC_068309.1:10190659-10370659 GCF_025860055.1 Xyrauchen texanus
ACCCTAATTAAGGTTCGCATTCGACGCCAGGCGTATCAGTACAAGGTCCTCCCCTTCGGCCTGTCCCTGTCCCCTCGCATCTTCACCAAGGTCGCAGAGGCAGCCCTTGCCCCGCTACGGGAAGTGTGCATCTGCATACTCCACTACCTCGACGACTTGCTCGTGCACATCAGCTGCTTAGGGCTTCAGGTCAACTGAGAAAGAAGCAAGCTCTCACCGGTTCGGAGCATCTCTTTTCTCGGTTTGGAGTTAGTATCAATGTCAGCATTCCTCACAACTGAGCGTGCGCAGTCAGTGCTTACGTGCCTGGCTCGCTTCAATCCAAGCACAGCGGTTCCTCTCAAACAGTTCCAGAGTCTCCTGGGGCATATGGCATCCTCGGCCACGGTCGCGCCGCTCGGGTTAATGCATATGACCTCCAGCACTGGCTTCAGACTCGAGTTCCGAGAGAATACCATGTATTTTTCACCCCTTCCTGCCGACTTTCAACCCTTGGACAGACCTCTGTTTTCTGTGGACAGGAGTCCCCCTACAGCAGGTGTCCAGACGTGTCATGGTCATCACAGACACCTCTGAACTGGGTTAGGGCACCGTGTGCTATGGGCACGCAGCCGCTGGCTCCTGGACGGGGACCCACCTGTGTTGGCACATCAACTGCCTTGAGTTGTTAGCTGTACTCCTTGCCCTGCGGAGGTTTCTCCCGCTGATTCAGGGCAAGCACATCTTGATCCATTCAGGCAGCACTGCCACGGTAGCATACATAAATCGCCAAGGCGGTGTACGTCACATGTCACAACTCGTCTGCCATCTCCTCCTTTGGAGTCAGCCCCAACTCAGGTCGCTGCTCAAAACTCATATCCCTGGCGACCGCAACACGACGGTGGACGCGCTGTCGCAACAGGTCTCGCTCAGTGGAGAGTGGAGGCTCCAGCCCCAGGTGGTTCAGCTGATTTGGGGCCGCTTCAAGACAACTCCCACTGCCTGCTCTGCTACTCCCTAACGGAGGCCCCTCTCAGCACAGACGCGCTGACACACAGCTGGCCCCAGGCGCTGTGCAAGTACGCATTTCCCCCAGTGAGCCTTCTTGCACTGGTGCTGTGCAAGGTCAGGGAGGACGAGGAACAGGTCATGCTCCTCGCGACAGCACCTCCCTGGCAAATTCCCCTGAGGAATGACCTCCTTTCTCAGGGACGGGGCTCCCTCTGGCACCTGTGCCCAGACCTCTGGAATCTCAACGTCTGACCTCTGGACGGGACATGGAAGACTTAAGTGGTCTACCACCTGCAGTCGTAGACACAATCAACCAAGCCAGAGCTCCCTCTATCAGGCAACTTTCGCCCTCAAGTGGCGTCTTTTCACAAATTGGTGTTCTTCCAGATCTGAAGACCCACAGAGATGTGCAGTTTGGTCAGTGCTTCATTCCCACAGGAGAGGCTGGAGGGGAGGCTGTCCCCCTCTACCTTGAAGGTGTGTGTTGCTGCTATCGCAGCCCACCACGACGCAGTAGATGGCAAGTCCCTTGGTAAGCACTACTTGATTATGAGGTTCCTTAAGAGGCGCCCGGAGGTTGAAACCTTCCCGGCCAAGCCTGTTGCCCTCCTGATCTCTCAGTGGTCCTCTCGGCCTTCAGAGACCCCACTTCGAGTCGCTTGATTCAGTCGAGCTCAAAGCCCTCTCCTTGAATACGGCCCTCCTGACCGCGCTAGCTTCCATCAAGAGGGTTGGGGACCTGCTAGCGTTCTATGTCAGTGACACTTGCCTGGAGTTCGGTTCAGCAGATGCTCACCTCATCCTAAGACCATGACCGGGCAACGTGCCCAAGGTTCCTATGACCCCCCTTCAGGGTTTAGGCTGTGAACCTGCAAGCAAAGCTGCCCCGGGAGGAGGCAGACCCAGCCTCTTCATTGCTGTGTCCTGTACATGCTTTGCGTACCCATCAATGACACGGGGGCGGCTGAAGTGGCTTTCTCTCGTGAGAAAAGAAAGCCACGACCCATCTAGATGCTCTGAGCAGCTCTTTGTCTGCTTTGGTGGATGGCGGAAAGGGACACCGTCTCCAAACAGAGGTTAGTTCATTGGGTTGTTGACTCTATTTCCCTAGCCTATCACACCCAGGTCATGTCCCCCCCCTGCGGGTTCGAGCACACTCTTCTAGAAGTGTGGCATCCTCGTGGGCACTGGCCCACAGCACCTCCTTAGCAGACATCTGCAGAGCGGTTGGCTGGGCAACACCCAACACCTTTGCTAGGTTCTAAAACCTCAGGGTTGATTTGGTCTCGTCCCGTGTTTTGTCAGGTCCGAGCAAGTAGAACTCAGTAATACGGAACAACCGACTGGGTGTTCCACTTGCACCTTGCACCCTTCACCAAGCTGATCCAGTGCACATTCTTTCCCAGGTGAGCCAGCAAGCTTTCGCTACTCAGTGAAAACCTGTCTGGCATTCACTCGCCCACTCCATTTATACCCATATGTCTGGGGCAGGGCATGCAAATTCTGTCTGCCAACTTGACATTGGCCTTTTCTAAAGTTCAAGTTCAGAGGTACACGAGGCTCTCAGAAGAGACCCCTTGTGTCACTACAATCGACACAACATCTCGTTCCTTCCATCGGGGAATGGAGGTTACAACAGTAACCATGACATTTTGTTAAAAAGATTTAAATCTGAGAAATTCAAAACAAAACAAAACAAAACAAAAAAGAACTACTTGGAATATTTCTAAATATATTGCAAGTTAGTTGCAATGCACCATAGGATAAAAGGGCAACAGCTGCTCAAACCAAAGTAGTAAAATTAATTACAATATAAAATTATTTAATATGTAACCCTATATGTAATTAATTGAGATATGGTTAAATGAAAAATGTATACATAGAGTATATATAGGAGAAATAGAATGTATCCACACATTAGAAATGACCAAATTAACTGCCTGCTTTCCAAAATCCATTAAAAATAAAAATATCAAAGAGAAAGTATTCTCTTCTTGGCCCTGACTGTTGGGTGACTAACACTCTTCTGACATGATGGAAATTTTTGCTCTACTCACCTGGATCTCCAACACAAATTGCAAAAATATTCCTACTTGCTCAGACTAAAAATGCTAATGATCCACTGCAAATACACAGTTTGTGTTTCAGAGAGGGAAATAAGAGCCCTGGAAATGTTTGATAAAGCTCTATAATAACAATGACAAGAGTTTTGGGAAGCTCATTAATTGAGAGTCTCAAAGTAATTGCTTTACATCCTGCGGGCTGACGCCATCGTTAATCCGGAGAGCTGTCAAACTGACAAACAGCAAGTTGTGGAATATGGATTTTTTTGTGTGTTTTTGTGTTAATAACCATTATCAGAGAGTTGCCGAGGGAGACTGTCAAGATGGCACCCATGATAAAATACTGACACGTGACAGAAACACCTGCCTGCGAGAATGATTTCTTGTATTTCAAAGTGAACTGCGAAGACTTTCACAAGGTATGATTCAGATCTGCCTGAAGGAGAAAAATATTGATTGGGTAGAAAATAATAATAATACCACTAATAAAATAGGTTCAAAATTGTATACTATATTCTCTATTATATGTGAGTAGGGGTCATAATCACACGGGGAAGTTGCCAGAAGGGCTATATCTCAGTAACTGTAAGGTTTTGAGACTAATGCCAAATACACAAACGCTAGCAGTGATATTAGATATCAACAACTTAAAATTGATTTTTTTGTTTTGTTTTGTGACTTCAATCTTCCAAACTAAAATTCATTTAATAATATTTTTGCTATAGTTGTAAACAAGTGAACACAATAAAACCACACAGGCATATATTAATGCACAGGGTTAAATATAAAACAAAAGTGAATTTTACACAGGTTGTCACTGTTTAATTTGGGCAAACTGTATATAGCATGTTTAATATGTTGAATTTTTTTGCTAAAATATTTAATTGCAATTTCTGTAAGCCAAAACAATGGTTTGATATTTTTTGTATGTTATCTTTTATAAAATATAAAATAATGTAATATAATTGAATAGAATATAATAGAATATAAAATAATATATGTGACCTGCTCCATTATTTTGAGTCAATTTGGCCCAAAATGTTTTACGCACATTAAAGAAAGTCAAAAAGAAAAGAAATTGATTGATTCATTGATTATATCTCAACAACGTAACATAATTACATTGTTAGAAAGCTCTCCATTTTACTTTAGTGCATACAACACACACACACACACACACACACACACACACATACATATACATATATATATATATATATATATATATATATATATATATATATATATAGGGAATCTAAAATACATTATAATATACTATCATTTTTGAAAGCCAATAATAATAATAATATTTAATGGCAGGTTCCCATTATGATAACCACACAGTGTGACAACCACTTGCTGTTGGTTCTTGTTCAATGAACGGTTTCTTTTTTGGGAAATAACATTGGAAATATACAAAAGCTTTTCTAAGCAAATCTTTACAGTATGTGCCTAAACAGAAATGAAATATAAATACAAACCTCCTATGTGTGACAACATGCCACGGTCACCCACACTTTGCATGCTTGTTGTGTTGTACGTTAGCATACAATATTCCCCTCCATGACCAGACCACAGACAATGCCTTTCCAGAAATTCTTCCCCATCTTTTGTCAAGGGCATTAAACTATAACTTCATTACATTCACAGTTCTAGAGGTTTCTGGAGATTTTAAACACTGCACTCACCATTTGCCCTTGTCTCTAATGATCTCATATTAAAACAAAGCTCTCAGTCAAAACAAAAGGAACTAAACAATTCCACTATCATAAGGAAACAGTCTAATGCCATTCTATTCAGACATTTCCTTCGCCGCACACTCAAACCCCAGGCACCAGGTGTTGTCGAGACAAACCGAAGAATGCAAATAGGTCCAAAAAATGCGCTGCATGCGAGCATTCTTCATTTGTCATGGAATATGTTCATTACCTTCTGCTCTGGACCTAAAATTGCCGTTAGAAAAAGACATCCTCACCAGGTGATGAATTTATTTGCCGCTACATGTTGCAAGATTTTCAGACTGAAGGCACAGACACCTCCATTGCCCCCCTCCCATCCCTCCTCTCCACCTTCCACATGTCCTTCACATCTCTACGCCTCTGTTTTATATTTTTCTTTGTAGAAATATTAGTTAACAAGCCTGCCAGTGAAACCCCACCACACATTAAAGGACAACTCCCACCAGATGGTGCGCTAATATTTCGCTCCGTATCAAGGTGTTTCATCTAATAATCCAAGGAGGAATATCAGGCTTGGGTTACTTTGTCTCTGTGCAAGGCCCATTAAACACATAAAATAAAACAGCTCATTGCAAGATCAGAGTGATTGAGATGGGAGAGGTTAATGCACTCAGAGACTATACAGTAGGTAAATATTTAAAAGCATTTAGAAAAGAATGTACACAACGGACAGGTAAATGACTAAAAATCAATCATCTTGCCATGTTAAAGAGAAAACTCTATGTCATACCACCATAACAAACAGCATTAAGGAGTAAAATTAAAAGTTATTGGATTAACTTAAATGACCTGTAAAAAGTGTGTATTTATCTTTTTGGTAGTTAATATACTATCTCCTACAATAGCTTACTATGCAGAGACAACTATAAGGGGCTGTTCAGACTGAAAGTGTACTTGCACTAAAAAGCTAGACCCAATGCTACAGAAGTAATAGAATGCAGTTTCTCCCAGTGTCTTGAGGAGCGCTTTTAAAAGCTGTTTAAATTTAGATTAACAGTTATTTTAAAAGTTTTAAAACTGCATTTTTAACTTGACACGACATCTAAAAAACTAAGCGCTCCTGCGTGAGTCCATGAAAAATGAAAACCGTTGGACATGGCTCAACTATAAAAGATGTCTCTCTAGCGCATGTTTAGAAAAACACACGCAAAAACACATTAGGTGTGAATGGCCCTTAAGTAAGCCATTCATATGTTGATTCCCCCTGACAGTGTAAATAAACATTGTGACACCATCAAACCTTGCTCTGTTTGTCCCGAGCATTCCTACCAGCACAACATAGCAACACTGGCTCAACCAATGGGGTGAGTTTAGGGTGGGGCTATCTGATTGTTCGACCAATTGAAGACTGGGGAAGTGTGAGGGAAAATTGTAGTTTTTTTATTTTTCCCCAAAATATTCAAAAATATCACTTAAATGACCTTTTTTGACCTTGCAAAAGATGCAGCTGATTTCTCAAGGAGAGTCGGAGCTTCAGGAATGTTCGGGATTTTCAATGGAATTTTCAAGTACAATTCAATAATACTGGAGGGGAGAGAGAAGCATGAGGTCAAACCTTTGTAATAGTATCCTGAAAAACCTAAGATATATTCACTACTACACCTAAATATACACTAACAAACACACACCGATTCACAAAAATCAAACCAACACATTTTTCTTCACTTTATATCATCTGAGAGGTATATATGGAGTATCGTCTTCCAGCAAATGTCTCCAATAAATGCAAAGTCAAGCCGCCTGACTGACTGTTGCATGAAGACAGACATCCCGCCT
Organism: Xyrauchen texanus; assembly: GCF_025860055.1. Taxonomy (NCBI): domain Eukaryota; kingdom Metazoa; phylum Chordata; class Actinopteri; order Cypriniformes; family Catostomidae; genus Xyrauchen; species Xyrauchen texanus. Next base: position 10,197,228 of record NC_068309.1, read on the forward strand.
CCCCATTTTGGCTCGCTCTCTAATGATATCTTTGACCTATGAGAGAACATTCTCACCGGTTTCCTTATACATCACATATTCAACAGCCATACTTATCAACATTTCCTAGAATCAGTCTGTGCTACGCCTACTGATGTCTGCACGTAAGGATTTCCAGAATAAAAATATTTCCATGTTTGTGTGAAGCAGCGGTCAGCCTGGTGAAAGAGAAGAAAACATGCCTACTGTTTTTTTTTAAAGTCAGGATGAAAGAGCAAACACATTTTATTTTCATAATGTGTCGTATTTCAGAGAACTTGATTGGATTGTGAAAGTTCGAGGCTGTTCTAACAAACATGCACTTATGTGTACCATGGAAGAGAGTAAGGGTATTTGTCAATGTGCGATTTTATCTGTTCTTATATTCTCGAGAACCCGTTAGACGTCATCATCCACTGGCTTTTTCCTATGGGTTTTTATAATGGGGTTTTTCAACTTCGGAGTAAAGTAAGGTCTGTGGTAAACATTACTTGATGATACGTGGATGTTTTGTTCTACAACATAAATTACACACAGTCATACCCTCAAATGTGAATTTTGAAGCCATATTTTCTTTTTTGAAAACACGCTGGTTTCAAAATTAATGTTTGAGGTATGACTGTGTAATTTATTTTGTAGAATAAAACGTCCACGTTTCAAGTAATGTTTACCACGGACCTTTTTTTACACGTAAGTTAGAAGATCCCATTTTAAAACCCCATAGGAAAATCAAGAGAGAAACCATGGCAAATTAGACTTCAGGGTTCACCTACACATTGACATCACGGCTGAACAGCTCCTATACTCAAGAACGCAAGTACTGAGAATGCGTAAAATAACCCGGATGTGTTCTTGATCATGCCAAATATGGAGGATGCATCGGATGGGGACTTGTGGGAAAGAACCCATTTGAAGTAAGAGTGATATTACAGTGGCAGATGAGCCATTCACCCAAGTGTTTCCCTCTGTAAGCTCACGGAAGTCTGACGGCCCGTGAGAGTCATCAAACTTTGTCACCATTTGTTGGTTTCTTTGACATAATTTTAATGTATTAATAAACACATTAAGGAAACAAGTGTTAACAGACTTTATTCTTTTAACATCTCACTAGTCTTGCAAAACCTCAATGCTGTGATAATAGCAATGCCGTCACTTGGTGTGTGACCATGCCATTAGTTCTGTCACTGGCTACAAATGTGCTGAAACGGGCAGTTCAGCGTCCTCCTGTCCTTCCGAGTTCATTCTTCCGAGGTAGCTTGGCAAGACTGGTTCTCTTACGAGAGGTTCTCTCGTATTGCGTAAGCTAGCTTACGCTACGGGAAAGATTCATCTTTTCTGAGATATTGAAGCCAAAAATTATCCTTAATTTTGTATCCATTGTCAATGCAGTGCAGCAGCTGCATACCTTGAGTGGGCGTGGCTAGAGTGCATATAAGCGTAAGTTCGTAGGCTGGAACCCTGATTTTCATCTATTCAGCGAAGCTCTTCGCATCTCTGAACTGCAGAAGCCGCGTCGCCGTTCGAGGGGCATCTAGCAAGCTTGGACAGCGCTCGAAGAAGCCGGCCGTCTTCGCCACCTTCAGCCATCCTGCGAGCTACGCCATCCGGCGACGTATCCTTTTTAGAGCAAGCTAGTTCCTCAGCGAACTTCACAAAAAGAGCAACGAGCGTCTTTTTAAAGATGCCTCGCACCACCTGCGCCTCATGCCGCGCCCCTCTCAGCGCCGGAGACCGCCACCTCATCTGGCGCTCTCTGCCTGGGACTGGAACATGCAGAGCTCGCCCTCGCTGACGGCGGATGCGACCTCTGCGAGGAGCTTCGATGTCGACCCTGCGGGCTCGACTCGAAGCACTCAAAACCGAAGCCGCCGCGCGCCTTCGTTCGCCGCGCAGAAAGAAGTGCCGCTCCCAAAGGCTGCCAGAACCGGTGTTAGAAGCGACTACCTCGCCGGAGCCTCTCCCTCGAGCCTCGCTTTCACCCTCCCCGCCCCGGGACGCCGCAGTTGCCGCCGAGCGGCCGCACTGTTGCCATCTCGGATGACGAGGCGGAGGATAAGGGCTGCTGTTCCATCATGGCTTCGGACAGCGAGGAGTGGTCAGGCTCCCAAGCCTCCTCCTCGGCCCAGGAATCCAGCAGGACCCGCGCCGGAGTCGAGGAAGAACTAACGCGCCTCCTCACACAGGCCATCGACCGCCTCGGGCTCGAGTGGTCACCGCCCTCTGAGCAGGCTCCCAACAGACTCGACGGCTGCTTCCTTCAGAGCAGACGCCGCTGGCGCCAGCGTCCGGCCGCTCCCTTCCTGCCGGAACTCCACGTCGAGCTCTCTAAATCGTGGAACGCGCCTCTCTCGACCAGGAACCGATCCCATGTCTCCACCTCTCTCACTTCGGTGGACGGCGCCACCGAGAGTGGCTACTCTTCCATCCCCCTGGTCGAGGATTCGGTAGCAGCACACCTCCGCGAGATGGCGGTCTAAGCCAGTGCTCCCGTCTAAGGCCTGCAGAACTACTTCCGCCTGTGTTGGCCACGCCTATGCCGCCGCCGGCCAAGCCGCATCTGCTCTGCATTCCATGGCCGTTTTACAGATTCTCCAAGCGGACCTTCTTCGAGAGCGGGATGAGAAAGGCAGGCACCCAGAGGCTGTTTCAGATCTAAGGAGCGCGACAGATCTCGCCCTTCGCGCCACCAAAGCTGCAGCTCAAGCCCTAGGGAAGTGCATGGCCGCGCTGACTGTGACCGAGAGACACCTATGGCTAATGCTAGCCGACATGGGAGAAGCCGAACGCTCCACGTTCCTCAACGCGCCGCTCTCTCCGTCCGGTCTCTTCGGTTCCGCGGTGAGTGGCATTGTTGACCGTTTCTCAGAAGTCCAGAAAGCCACCCAAGCCATGAATCTCTTCCTGCCTCGTCGCGCTAGCTCCTCTGCAGGCCGCCCACGTGACCAGCCTCCTGCATGAGCCTCTTCACAGCGCCCAGCTCAGCAAAGCCAGACTTCTCAGCGTCGACAGGGCGGCCGCCCTAGAACGCGCTCAGACAGCCGCCGCAGACCGCCGCCCCCCCGCGGGCCTCGGCCTAAGATTGCGCTGAAACCTGAGCAACCGAAGTCCTCCGAGCTTTGTTGAGGAAGCGACGGCTCAGTCCGCCGCGGCGGACCACCGTCAAAGCTTCGCCCCCTGTCAGTCCCCTTCTCTCAGGCTACTGCAGTGGTGGATTCAGCAGCCAACAAGCCGGTGATACTGCCCGCTTGCCTGCACTCAAATGCCGTTTTCACGGCGACCCTAAGAAATCTTGTAAAAAGCAAACATGCCTTATGTGTAGAAAATGTGCCCACAATCCAGTGTTCACCCCTACACACAAGCATTACACTTCGTGTCCCATCGTACACATTACGTGTCCCTATCAGAGCCCACTCACATAAAGTGGGCACAGCCAGCTCGAGTGTTAGAGTCAATAAACGCGCCCACGAATCTGTGCGCGCGCCCCTTCTCTGCCCGCTCTGTCACACGGCCAGCAAACACCTCTCTGTATGTAAGTCCCATGCCCGTGACTATGCTCGCGCATCACTTCACAGATGTGACTCTTTCCCCATTCACCTCAATCGGGAAGTCACTCACAGAACAGCCTGTCCCTGCTGTCTGCGAGCAGTCATGCATAAGCACAGTAAGCGTGCTCACACATTCTGTTCAGCTCGCTGTGTGCGGCAATCAGGGCGACTTGGCCATTCACCCTCTAGCGTTACGCTTCAAAGCGTGGAAAGCTATCCCAGGGATATCCAAATGGGTGTTAAGCACATTAAAACAGGGCTATTTGCTACAGTTCGATCGCCGCCCTCCCCGCTTCAGAGCGCGGCTCGAAACTACTGTGAACACGGAAGCAGCCTGCATGCTTCGTTCAGAAATAGCAAACCTTCTGTGCAAAAGGGCCATAGAGAGAATGCCACCTTCTCTGAGCGAGTCAGGGTTTTACAGCCGTTATTGTCTTGTCCCCAAGAAAGACGGCGGCCTCAGACCAATATTAGATCTCAGGGTTTTGAACAAGGTGCTCGCAAAAAGACTGTTCAAAATGCTTACAATCAGGAAACTCCTCGCGCATGTGCACCAGGGGGACTGGTTTATTTCTCTCGATCTGAAAGATGCCTACTTTCAGATTCAGATAAATCCTCAAAAATCCTCACGAAGTGCATGGATGCGGCGCTCGCACCCCTGCGGAGTCAGGGCTTGCGAATTCTGAACTATTTGGACGATTGGCTGATTTTGGCACACTCACATACGGAGCTTCTGTCTCACAGGACAGTTCTCCTCAGTCATCTGAACAGTTTGGGTCTTGCAGTCAATTGGACCAAGAGCTCACTACAGCCCAGTCAGGCAATTTCCTTCCTTGGAATAGAACTAGACTCCATGGCGATGACGGCTCGCTTATCTACACAGCGTGCGCGCCGTGTTCAGCGACTAGCCGCATCCTTTCAGATGAACAGCCTCACGCCTCTGAAAAAATTTCAGAGAATGCTAGGTTACATGGCCTCAGCCGCAGCAGTACTTCAGCTGGGTTTACTGTGCATGCGCCCGCTTCAGCATTGGCTGAACACCCGCGCGTCTCGCCGGGCTTGGGCCACGAGCCGCCAGCCGATCAGAGTGACTCAGACCTGTATCTCAGCTCTGCAGCCCTGGGCAGTGGCCGAATGGTATCAGCGGGGAGTGACGATGGGAGCTGTATCTCGCCGAAAAGTCATCTCGACAGGCAGCGTCCAACACGGGTTGGGGCGCGGTCTGCGAGGGCTCTCCGGTTTTTGGCCTATGGTCAGTTCAGGAAAAGCTCCTTCACATAAATTGTCTGGAAATGATAGCGGTCGAGTACGCACTCGTGCGCTTCCTCCCGGTCATTCAGGGTCACCACGTCCTGGTCCGTTCGGACAACAGATCTGTGGTATCCTATCTAAACCGTCAGGGCGGTGTCAGATCCAGGAACCTCTTCCATCTGACAAAACGCATACTGAGTTGGTCCCAGTGCCACCTGCGCTCGCTGAGGGCGACGCACGTGCCAGGCCACCTGAACGATGGCCAAGACAGACTGTCCAGAGACAATATTTCCCCAGGGGAATGGTCCCTGCATGCTCAAACATTCCAGAAGTTATGGAGCATATTCGGCAGAGCAGAGATAGACCTCTTTGCGTCAGAAGAGAACTCTCACTGCCCAGTATTTTTCTCGAAAAGCGAGGACGCGCTGGCCCAGGACTGGCCCAACCCGCTTTACGCCTTCCCTCCCGTCTCGCTATTGCCACAGGTAATGCAGAGGATCAGGGAAACGCGTCACTCGGTGCTCCTCATAGCCCCGCGCTGGGAGAATCAGACATGGTTCCCGGAGCTTACGCAGTTGTCACTGACAGCCCCGTGGCCCATTCCAGTGAGAGCAGATCTCCTCTCTCAAGCTCGCGGCACGATCTGGCATCCCCACCCAGAGCTGGCGCTGCAGCGTGGGTGATCAACGACTACCCGTCGCTTTGCCAGAAGGAGTAATAAACACTATCATACACGCTAGAGCCCCTTCCACGAGAAGACTCTATGCGTCCAAATGGTCTGTGTTTTCAAAATGGTGCACCGACAGAGACCTGGACCCACGGACATGTGGGGTGTCATCGCTGCTCGTGTTTTTACAAGAGCTGCTGGATAAGGGCAGATCCCCATCCACGCTCAAAGTGTACGTGGCGGCCATCGTGGCGTTCGCTGAACCCCTGCACGGCCAGTCACTGAGAAAAAACGAGCTGGTCATCCGCTTCCTCAGGGGAGCTAGAAGGATGAACCCCCCCGCGCCCCCCATCGGTTCCTATCTGGGATCTTTCCGTAGTTCTCGAAGCTATGAAAGCCCCCCCTTTCAAACCGCTTCAATCCGTGGATTTGAAATACCTTTCACTCAAAACCGTTTTCTAACTGCCCTGTCATCAGTTAAACGTGTGGGAGACCTTCACGCGCTGTCTGTCAGCGCTGCGTGTCTTGAGTTTGGACCAAGTGACTCCAAGGTCATTTTAAAGCCTAGACACAGAGCACAAATCATTTCCCTATCGGCGCTGCCAGCATCCGATAGCGAACGCGACGCCAATCTCCTTTGCCCAGTCAGAGCAACGAGATTGTATACTGCGCGCTCCGCCTCTTTCAGACGCTCTGAGCAGCTTTTCGTTTCGTTCGGAGGGCGCACCAAAGGTTTCGCCGCCTCGAAACAGACACTGTCTAGATGGATAGTGGACGCTATTGCTGCCGCGTACGCGTCAAAAGACCTACCATGCCCGTTAGGCATTAGGGCTCACTCCACTAGAGGCATGGCCTCCTCGTGGGCATGGTCCAGCGGGATTTCCATTCACGACATATGTGTGGCAGCGGGCTGGGCTTCCCCTCCACCTTTGTCAGATTTTACAATCTGGAAGTGCCCGCCCTGCAGGCAAAACTACTAGCGGTTTAATACGCTACAGCTCCCCTGGTGAGCTGCACTGACGGGACACATTCCACACAGACCGGCACCGCCGCTCTGTCTTTCCCTTCCCACTATGTGCTTATGTATTACACACACACTGGCCCAAACTCTTGCCGGCCAAATATTATTCCCCACTCACAAGGGCTCCCCGGGTCCCCCCACCCCGGGGCTCATGCAGTGGATGCTTGGCGCGCACGGCGTTGACAATGGGTTCCGTAGCGTAAGCTAGCTTACGCATATACTGAGAGAACCTCTCGTAAGAGAACGAATCGGTTACCTAACGTAACCTCGGTTCTCTCTAGATGAGGAACGAGTATTGCGTAGCCGGCCGTGCTTCGCGCCACGGCGATTTTCGCTTCATTCAATGAAAACCAGGGTTCCAGCCTACGAACTTATGCTTATATGCACTCTAGCCACGCCCATTCTGGCGGGCTTTGATACAGTGACGGCGCGGGCGCCTGTCATTGGACACGAGTTCACTCAAGTTCGTCTATAGGCTGCAGCAGTTGCCGCAGAGCAACCAATGTGCTCGCTAGCTAGCCCGCTCAAGGTATGCAGCTGTTGCACTGCGTTGACAATGGATACAAAATTAAGGATAATTTTTTGGCTTCAATATCTCAGAAAAGATTAATCTTTCTCGTAGCGTAAGCTAGCTTACGCAATACTCGTTCCCTCATCAAGAGAGAACCGAGGTTATGTTAGGTAACCGATTCATTTCATGAGAAACACTCTTAGTCATGAGAGTGATTCAATTATGATAAAATTCTCATTTTTGGGTAAACTATTCCTTTCAGTAATTAAAACACCACAACAAAGCAGTTAGGCCAAGAATTAGCTCAGTAATTTAAAGAAAATAACTTGTTGCAAAGATTTCCACAGGGAAATCAAAGCATTTCTTGCATTTCACCAATCTCTAATTCTCCAAATATATTCGGTGAACATGTGCTCAAAGTTAACAGCATCTGTAATGGCTTCGCTGAAATAATTAAGTCTGTGTTTAAAACAGAATTTCTGTGTTTTTCCTTGGTTCTTGGCAAGTACGTTCCCGCACTTTATTACCAGGCAAATGTCTTTAAGTTGTATATTTACAGGAAATGTGTGTGTATGTGTGTAAATTCAGAAATTAAAATTCACTGGTCCATCTCTTAAGAGACAAGATAGCTGCTCTATTGCAAACATCAAGTAATGTAAGTTCTCTTGTGGTATCTGTTAAAGTTTCTCAGTGAAGATCTTTGAAATTATTGTGATATTATAGCTTGCATCTTAAAGGGATAGAAGCTTTCTGTTAATTGCGCACAACATTTGGCAGTCGTGAATACTCTCGATTTTGAGATTTTCAACTTGATCAGTGGGCAACACGTCTGTCCGGAAGCACACCAGTTAATTTGCCCACTTTGAGGACTGTGTGAATTGTTCACGCTAATAATGAAGACATGGTTAGGTACAAGTTCAAATATTAGGGGAAAAAAAGTAATGCAGTCTCCACTATATAATCATTCGATATAGGTTAACACATTAATACTGATTCTTTACTGTTACAGTTTGACCGAGTAGTTGTTCTGCAAAATTAGCCATACAGTTTATGTATTAATTTTCTGTTTGAGATAGCTTATACGTTATTCAGCAAAGAGTGAGCTCTTTTTGTTTATGTTGTCAGTAGCCTATTCTGCCCCACAAAGGCAAAAAGGCCTATCCCAACAGCCTATCAAAACTGAGAAAAACGGCTTCAAAGTATTTTAACCATCCAGCCAGATGTAGATGATTTAATTCCACACTTCACACAAATTTTCTTTGAATCTGAGCATAGTTGATCCAAATCTGCCAGTCAAAGGACACATAGAGACTAAGAGACATGACTCCGGTCATAACTAATTTTAATAAAATTACTGCGGTCTGCCATACTCACCTTTGTGGAATATTTCACATACACCAATATGTAAAAATGTTTTGTCAGCTAATTGGGTTAAGTAAAATATAAGATGTGCTTCATAACATCTAAATTAACTGCTGAACTCAACTAAAACGAGGACATAAAAGTATGCTGTAAATACAATTACATTTAAGACAAGACACAACAGAAAACTTGGTTACTTGTTTAAGCTTTTCTGTTCTTAAGCTAACATTCTGTCCCCCTCACTTCTGAAATGGTTGCTATGCCCCTGTCTGTCTCAGGTGTTTTCTAATGCCAGCAGCGGCCTGAGAATGGACTCACACATGCAAAAATCATTATTTTAGCAGCTCTGGGGATTATCTGGGAGAAGTTCCTCCTATGGAGAATCAATAGATATTTATTCCTGCCCAAGCTTCAGTAATAGTTTTCACCTTCAGTAAGTTCGTAAGTACATGCCTCATTGTAGCAGCAGCTGTACAAGTACTTACATACAGTATACTTAATCTTGAAGACTTCAAGAGTCTCAGAGTCATCTGGCGATACGAGTCCAGAGCTTTCTGAAATAGGCCCAAGAATCGTGTTTTACTATGTGACTTAAACCAAGACTAAAATTATCAATTGTAACTCATCCAAGAGCTTTTAATCTACATCCACCAAACTTGGCACAGATCTTTGAACTGCTCTGACTCGGGTTTACTTATCTGACTGACAGGACTTATGATTTCCTTTTAACAGCCAATTGAAATTCCCCCAAATCTCTTAGACTTACATTGATGGAATGTTAAAACAAGCCAAAACAGGAAGTTTGTGATTTCAAACCTCAGCTGTCAAAACTGACACACTTGTGCAATGCATTAAGTCTCTCACCCATCAACAAACCAAAACATCTAGCAATCAGGTAAAAGCCTACACTGTAAAAAACATTATGTGATTTTTAATGGTAAAAGACTGTAAAATTGCTAAAGAAAAAAAAAGTTAATTCATTACAGAGTGTTAAAGGAATAGTTCAGCCCCAAAAATTTGCAACGTGACGTGTGACCTTATCAACAAGCTTGTGCCATCCGTCTTATGAGCGTGCGTCACAGAGATATACGGAAGTGAACATTAGTAGTTAAAAAGTATATAAGTATTGTTTTATTTCTAAAAATAATCAATCGTTTGGGTTCAGAAGAACTTTATTTATCGACGAGTAGCGTGGATTATTTTGATGCACCCTAAATATGCATTTTGGACCATAAAAAATGGAAGTACATTCACTTGCATTGTTTAAAGGAGGAGGCCAGAAATGAAATCCTAAAAATCTTAAATTCTATTTTGATGAAGAAAGAAACTACATCTTATGTTAGATGTAACATAAGATGTAAAATGTATGATGTAAATGTTTTAGATGTAAAAAGTATGATTTTCCTGTATAATTAATGATAAAATGTACATTACGTTTAACAAGAGAGTATGTGTACTTTTTACAGTAAATTATTGTTAAAATGACAGCAAAAATCAATGATAGGGCGTTCCCACAACCCCCGAGGGTGAGAGGGAGCTACTGTCGTTTTCTGCATGTCATTTTGCAGCCCTTTTCAGCCAGTCGAAGCCCATTCGGCATAACGCAGTGGCCCGTTTCAGATTATTGCCGCCCATTCTGCCCCGTTTCGTGGCCGGCCCACCAGTAAAAGTCCTGGTTCTCCCTATGTGAACTGTCCCTGCCCTTATCCCTCCATTCAGCGGTGGAAAAAGCTCCTCAATGTCTTTTTTCCACACCTTTCTCCCTCTTGTCAACATGTGAATGGCTCTGCCATTTCCACACACTTTTATCTGGATGGCACAAAGTACGCATTGCGTTGGTGCCTTTTGTCCTCCACCTTCGAGATGGGTGAATGGCTCCTTTTGATTTGTTCTCACAATCTTTAGTGCAAGAGATGGCTTTTCTGCTTGGAAGCCTTCACCGGTATAGGAAAAGGCAACACCCCACCAGTTGTGATCACTTCCCCTGTACCACCTCCAATCAAATGTCCCTAAAGTAGTTTTAGAGTTTAATACCAAACTGTTAATAACCTGTGAAAAGTGAGTATTCATACAATTTAAAACCTAGAGAAAACCCCGAAAGTCATGCATATTTGTGGATCATCACACCCAAAGCAAAGTCTTAAAGGGATAGTTCAATCTTAAATGAAAATCCTGACATGATTCACGTAAAGTCATTGTCATTTCAAACCTGTATGGTTTTCTTGCTTCTTTGAAAGGAGATGCTTTGAAAAATGTTTACAGTAGTGCTAATCGTGCTAATTTAGTATGCTTAATGACATGAAAAATAAGGTCATGCCCCCAACCTGTAATATTTTTAGCCTTTGTGGCAGTAGGGGGCAGTCAATGCTCCAGCTGTAAAAATGATATGCAAATAAAACATATAAGTAAAAAACTTTTAAAGCCAATTTTTGTATTGTTTAAATGCTTTTTTGTTGCAGCAATATATGTATATACACATATATACATGCATGATGTATTTGAATTATCTGAATATTTATTATATATTTATAATTATTTAAATTATTATATACTAAATTATCTTTATTTGGAGGCTGATGAAATTAATTTGCACGTTATTAATTATGTTATTAACAGCTCTAGTTTGCAGTACTTTTTCAATACAAGAGAGTCTGTCAAACTCCAAAAATAAATATTGATAATCTTGCCCTCTACTGTAGCTTACAAATCTCATCTGTGCTTGTGGATATTCAAACTTTGTGCTTAAAGACGTGTGGCACCAGGTTTGACATCAATGATCCCAAACACCATTGGTTTTTGTGTGTCCCAAGAGGCGCAGGTTTGAATATTCACAAGTGCGAATGAGATTTGAGGTTAATGGAAAATGACTAGATTTTCAGTAAATATCAACATAAAAATAATATTATACAAGAAAAAATATTTTGAATTTTATAAAAAATGTTAAAAAAAGCTAAGATCATGGTTACAGTAAGGCACATACAGTGGAAGTCAATATAGCCATGCAAATTAAAGTAGACACAAGATGTAAACATTATATTTGTTAACAAGATTTTAGTGTCATAAAATCATAGTAACTAGAGTGTGGAGTGGGATGTGGTCATGTGTCTGTCATTGGGGAGAGAGGAAGCGGTGAGGGCCATCACCTGGTGATTATTGATATTCAACAAATGTGTCTCACTACAGTGACGATGGAGACGGGCTTGAAAAGGCCGCCGACAATGCCAGAGAAACAGAGAGAGTCAGACAAGTGATGTTGTATGTGCTTCTGGAAAGTGTGACGTTTATGTTATTTGTGAAGCTGAAAAGATAGTGCCGTGGTTATAAAACTGAAAAGCCAAAGACTGTGTTGCGAAACTGAAAAGCCATAAAAGGTTGACTTACCTGGACTGCCACCCTGCTCCCCGCTTACTTCTTTATTGTTGGAAACTTTACACAGAGTTACAGCATTTACCAGATAACAGGGTTTACCGCTTTTTCTCCATCATGACATCAAATTTATAATATTGTATTTTAATCTAAATGATTTTATCATACAAAAAGTCCCGTTGACACGTATAATGTTTACATCTTGTGGCTGTATTTTTAAAACAGAGCATATTTTAACGTTTATGGACTGACCCATTCACTTCAGTTGTAAGTGGCTTGATGTAACTTTGTGGTAATTTTGTGATAATCAACATTATGCCACAAATCCTACTTTCATAGTGCATGTATTGCCCTTTGTAGAGCTTTTATTGTAAAAAAAAAAAAAAAAAAAAAGCAAAATGTGAAAGAATGTAAAATTATTTTATTGTAAAAAAAAAGGACTGAAATATTGATCTGTTTCTCACCCACATCTATCCTATCGATTCTGAAGACATGTATTTAGTCACTGGAGTCTTATGGATTAATTTAATGATGATTTTATGTGATTTTGGAGCTTCAAAGGTCTGGTCACCATTCACTTGCATTGAAAGGACCAACAAAGCTGAGACATTCTTCTAAAAATCTTGCTTGTATTCTTCAGAAGAATGTAAGTCATACACATCTGTGATAGCATAAAGGTGAGTAAATGTTGAGAACATTTTCATTTTGGGTGAACTATCCCTTTAACCTGACCTGCATTTACACATAAAAGCACTTTAAGAGTGGAAACTCCACTTTCTGATCCACTGATCCACATTGAGAGGAGCACTTGAAATTCACAAGGAATCATACCATGTCCATGCGGCTGTTTTAGGACTTGCTTTGAGCTGTGCAACACAAGAATGTCCCACACAAATGCTCACATGACAGGGTACATTAAGATCTACATCTCAAGTCTTTTGAAGCAATTCTACCTCGTGAAATTCTGTCTTGTGAAATGTCTCACAATCCTGCAATTGAACTCAAAGATGAAAAAGCTCTAATTCAAGATGACTTGCCAGAAGAAAGCGAACATGCTTCTTTATTCCGGACCCAATTTTAGAATGCAGTGTCTCGGAGGATAAGGAACAAGTCTAACATTACTACTTCCATGTTTACTGCCTCCTAGAATGTCGGTTTTCTAAAGAGGACCAGACAACAATCTTCTTGGTCCCCATTGAGAAGTAGAGGACAGGATCAGACTTTATAGATTGTAATTGTTTCTCCACGTTCCATCTCTTTTTTCTTTTTGGACTAGATTCAACGGCACAAGGTCATTGCTCTTAGAAAGCTCCAAACCTGCTTTATTGTTTCCCCAGGTCACAGGGGCTGACATGTATCACAGCTATTATTCCTCTCTAACAAATGGCTGTCTACTGCTTTGATGTATGGCTCTCTTTTTGAGACGCTTCCATAATACCCTTGACAGATTTTTTCTTCTCTTTTTGTGATGATCCATCTTCTTTTCTGTTCTTTCTTTTCTGTCCACTTCCCTTTGAATCTGGAAATTTTATGATGGCATCATGACAGATAATTGCAGTTTTGACAAAGAGTGAGTTTCAAATAGCGGCCCTAAATGCACATTCATCTCGAGCTTGGATAATCCATTTTCGACAAAAAAACAATCTTGTTAGATGTCTCATTGCTATTAATAAGTGTCGAAGAATGGTTTTGTGGTTTAAAACCTGTCATTTGCCCTACAAAGGCAAAAACGCAGTAACTACACCAACACTGAAAATGAGAAAATGGTTTCAAATCTACTTGGTTTTAGTGTGGATTTTGTAGATACAGCAATTTTCATCCTCAATTTTCTCTTAGCATTGAGACAAACACATCTGTCACAGCACAGATCAAAGTCTAAAAGACCTGATTTCAGTAAATGTTGACAAAATGTCTAGTAACTGGGTTTGTATTTAAGTGCACAGCAAAAGTTTGCATGCAAAAGTTCTACCAAATTCACAACAATATAACAATATGCAAATACATTTTGTATTACCTTTATATATATATATATATATATATATATACGTATATATATATATATATATATATGGTACAGGTGTATATATATATATATATATATATATATATATATATATATATATATATATATATATATATATATTCCTCTGATATATGGTTTCATTTATACTGTGGAAAATACATCACATGATTACGATCGGTAACCTCACATGTGGGGCACCTACGCCAGTACAGGACATACCAGCAAGTACTGGGCCCGGCATCGAATTTTTCCACTGAACTCACCTGCCGCAGAGCTGAGGAGGAAAAACATCCAGGGTTCACCGGTCTCGGGAACTCACATGGGGGAAAAGCACACGGCTTCCCCTCGGGGAGGAGAAAGGCGCAGCCAGCTGTCCGCCACTTACCTGTTCGTACCAGCCAACACATGGGACGAAACAGGCTCAACCTGGAGATTATAAAACCTTGCAAAGGTATTGGGTGTTTTCCAGCCTGCTGTTCTACAGATGTCTGCTAGAGAGGTGCCTTTCACCAAGACCCAGGAGGATGCTACACTCCTAGTGGTGTGCTTGTACTCCCAGGGGGGAACGGCATGCCCTGGGCCTGATATGCCAAGGCAATGGCATTCACAATCCGCACACTGCACACCGCAACCACCTTATCCACCTGAGGAATCTCTGTGTACCCCCTAGCTCTGAGCCCAGGAACCAGTTAACCAACCACGAGGGCTCAGGGCAGGGTGGATGTTTTCACTTGAGCTCGACACTCGCAGCGGCCCGGGCAAGCATGGTGGTCAGCTCCGTGTCAGCCTCATACTGGACGACCGCACCCAAAGGTGGGAAGCCAACCAAGTCATCCGAGTCTGACCGTGCATCCAACTCTTCGATGCTGCGATCGAGAGCTCATCCTGCTCTCGAGCCCCGAAAGAGACTTTAAACTCACCCTGGGGCGAGCTGCCTGTCTCATCCCCGAATTTGACTGGGGCAAACGAGCATACTTGGGAATGGGAGGTCCGTGGGGGTTCACCAGGTGAAACCACTCACATTGGGGTCCCAGAAATCTCCCCCAGCGCGTTGCAGCCTGATACCCGTAGATAGGAGAACTGGGGCGGGGAGTGGCTGGAGTGGCTTTCCCTCTGAAAAAGGAAAACTGTGACCAGTTGCCATGGTCATGTTCTCACAGTGAACCATCCATGAACGCTGTCTCCATGTGGCTACGGCCCATACACGCGTGACAGCGATCTTGGCCGTCAGAAGCAGAGACATATCGACCACATCCAGGAACTACACACAGTGGATCACATCCATCTTTAAAAGTAATTTATCAAAAGTGTTCTGTCTAACAAATTAAATATCATACAAAATGTATTTATTCGAAGTTTGGTGTTATCATGCTAGCATGCTAGAAAAATTCTGGTCCGATAATCTGTGTCTTTTCTATTAGCTACTTGACTTATGAAAAATGTATATTGTAGGATTGAAAATTTAAGTGTCACCGTAAGATCATGTGGTCTACTGTCTTTCACATAATATCACATGAAAAACAGTGAAAGAAAACTGATGCACATTTTATTGGGCTTTTAAGGTATTTGGTGTTGTGAAGAACGCACCTTCTCACGTATAGACGGATTCTCCTGACCTTTTACAATAAAGAATCCTGCTAAACATTTACCTGAGTCTGCTGGTCTTCTCTCAGATTTTCCAACAATAAGTACAGTACCAGCTATAACCCAAAAATCTAAAACTAATATACAGATGTGCTGAAAGAATTTGCAAACTTTAAACCACATTTTTTGCAAAACTCTTTTATTAAGACACAACACCATGATCCTTGCAAAATTTGTCAAATCCAGCAAGTACGTTTTATTAAAAACACCTATTTTAGCCTATTTACATTCTTCTAAATTCTAAACAAATAACGCCCAACAAATCAATAATTTCAAACCATCAATTGTACACAGTGTGCACTGAACTACAGAAGGGCACCAAAAGAGTGTTTTTTGATCATGTTTTATAATGAAAGTAATAAAAAGTGTTAAAAGATTACCAAGACCATGTAAAGTGATTATGGCCAAATATAACATTAGCCATTAGGGCTCGCACAATGAATGTAAACATGACAAATTACACATTATCTAGTGCATATATCTTACTTCCAAACATAATAGAGTTATTTTAACAGATCATTTACTGATCCCATGTAGATTACCTTCATATAATGAGGCAGAAAGCATACTATTTATAGAATATCCAGCCTGTTGCAGATGACAGCTGGTTGAATGGAAAGTACGCCATAAGAGAGTAGTAGAGCTCCTTAGCACTTTATGCCACATCATTTAGTGAAAAATGGACATGAATAATAATTCTTTATGCATTACTATTTCTCTAAATGTGCACACTTTTGGACTAAACTTTCTACTGGATGTTGTTCACTGCCCTTACAAAAATCGAGAGTTCATGGCAATTTGCCACAAATTCGCCATTGATTATTTTAACATATAAATGAACTTTGCAGACAATTTGTGGCAAATTGTCCATTGTTGCCAAAGGTTTGCTGCAGGTTAACTACTATGGCTAAATAGCTGCAAATGTCTGGCAAACATTTGCAGCAAATTAGAGCTCATTTGCATGTGAAAATAATGAGTGGCAAATTTGCCAGAATTCTAAATTCTTTTGCCAGAACTCTACATCAAGGGTGAAGCCTGCCAGAGACAAATCAGCAGGGGTTTATGCAATTGAAAAGGTATGCACTTTTTTACAAAAGTTTCATTTTCATAACTCTCGTTTTGATATGTTGACATAAATTAAGAAATTACTCTCGCAGTAACATTTATATCATGAGACATTGGCTGAATCTATTGAAGCTGAAGTAATACACCTTTCTAATGATGTTAAATACAGTAGTTTGTCATAATTAAGAATTGTATGGTGATAACATGCAATGAATGTAAACAATACCAGTCGTGTGGCCACCGGCAATCTTTGTGTGTGAAGGGTTAATGTTTTTTTTTATAGACATACATTTATAGTCTTTGATTCTTTGTATCAAAACGTTTTAGCAGAGAAAATTATACTAACTACTGTATATACAACATTACTTAAGGTACTAACGTATTGATGGAGCTACCGTTTAATAAATATCGTGGCACCGCAGGTATTTTGAAGCACTATACCATGCAACTTTATTGTAAAATAAAAATATGTTTTATATAAATGAGACATCACAGATGTAAACTTGTATTATAGTGTGTATTACATTATAAAACAGATAGTTCCTGTTCTGGATGCAGATTGGTTAACCGCCGTGATTATTTAATGATAAAGAACAGCTCTGACCTCTTCACGTAACTTTTTTTCACTCCACATCTGACTGTTATTCTTGTTCCCTAGCAACGTTCTGTTTACAGTCTACTGTCAGGGACTATATTTTCTGGTGGAAGGATGGCATTCAATGATTTTACTTGCAAAATAAAACATTTAAAGTTACATTTGCATCCTTGATATTTTTATTATGTGGTTTATAAAAGAAATAAGGCACTAGAGGCCATGACTATATTCACAATTTAGCATGGCCTCTAATGCCTTTTTGCTTAATTGTATTTCATCAAAGGATGGCCCCATCCACAGAGCTCTGGGAAAAGCCCCGAATATCCACTGACCCTAAAATCGATGCCTGGATTTGATACAGATCTGTAACTGACGGTCAGGATAACTTAATGTGTAGTTTTAAGTGTTGTAATTTGAGTTAGAAGACTGTATGTATGTGTCTGAGATTTGAATTAAGGACATCAGCTGTACTCATCTGATCATGTTGATGCATGCATTTTGTGACCCGTGTCATCAACAGACATAAGACAGACACAACAGTTTTAGTTTAATCTCTCAGTTTTATGTGAGAGGGAAATCTGCTTCTTACACCAAATACATTTCCTCTATTCTTACATAATTACTTTGCATGATTGACAACATTCAAAAAAGAAATGTTTAATAAAAAGGATGATCAGTCTCATCCACTGTACGAATGTGATGGACAAAGTGTGAAAAAATGCAGACTTCGTTCATATCGTGAACCACCAAAGATCAGTATGTGTACTATTTCCCCCTGTTATTATAACAGCAATTTTTGTACTAATTTACTGACTTTCTTACGAATTTGTGAATCAAACTTGCTTGCAATTAAACAAAATGTTTTACAAATGTCTACATTTATTTCATATTTGTCGTGTATTACAGAGGTTGCTACTCCTCTCTGTCTTCATAAACCCCAGGTACCAAGCCTAAATCAGAAGGCTAAGACTAACAGATTCATTAGGGCTGTTGTGATTGATTGAGTATTTATGACCAAATAAATGATGCCATTGCTTGAGTTCTACCTCTGCTTGTGCTCTCTCTAAACTAGTGTGACCAGTACTTGCCCTAAGACAATATTATTATTAATATTATTTATATTATTATTTCATGATGTTTTTCATCACGAGCTAGGAAACACACACTCGTCATGGGCATTTGTTTGATGATAATAATACAAAAGGATGTCTCTTGTCATTTGTAATAATATAAATTAAACACTGATTCATTTCTTATTCACTGTTATCATGGCTGTGCTAAAATCATATGTTCTGTGTTAATTGTAATTGTTGTTTCAATGTCTAAAATTATATTTATATAAAAAAATTTAGTATAACACCAACATTTTAAAAACAAAATTTGTATTTGAAATGAAATCCCTGTGTGTGTGTGTGTGTGTGTGTGTGTGTGTGTGTGTGTGTGTGTGTGAGTGAGTGAGAGAGAGAGAGAGAGAGAAAAAAGTTTATTTAAAATATTTAATTTAAATATGTCTCAAATTATTTCAGATATATGCAAAAATGTCCATCAAACAGAAATGTCTTCTTTAAATATTTTGCATGTTATGACTCAGAATATATGAAGGTGAAATATAATATTTCTTAAACATAATGAGGCCCATTGTGTTTGGCTTTTGCGTGGCAATACAGTTGGCACTGTAGAAATGCGTTGGCACATTTCTGAAGCCTGCTAACTTGGCATGGGAATGCTAGAATGCTAGAGTTAATGTGCTACCACTGGGTAAAATGTTTCATTCATTAAAGGGGCTGTTTCACCTCTGGCTAGGATTTTAGACCAGACCAAATTGCCACCAAAAGGGACATTGTATGGCAGGTTCTTTAATGAGGTCCTCGTGGTAAGGTTGAGAGCGGCATAGTCAGACTTTTGCTGCAGCCACAATTACTTTACTTGGAGTTTTACATAAGAATTAGGGCTTTATCGGCAGTTGCACCGCAGGTAACGGGTTTCGCATGGCGTGCACGGTAAGACAAACATTTGGAATCCTGCGCTGTCCATGCCAAGGTTGGGCCTCTCTGATGAAATGCTTGGACAAGATTGTTTAGCTCCCTGCGGCTGGCTTTCAGCTCATTACAGAAAACCCAAAACAGTATTTCGGCCCGTGAATTATTTATGCAGGCTGTTGCGTGGTTGTGCTTCAATGTGTGTGTGTGGGGGGGAGGGGAGGGGAGGGCGGGATGGTTAATTAAACGGAGCCAGTTACCCTTAGTTGGGCAACTAGGACGGGCAGGCTTACAGGGGTGATCTACTAAAATGCTACACGCATATTCAGCTCACAGCTGACAACAGAGAAATATAGCTGGTCTAGGCCGTGAGTTGCATCCTAGACAGGCTCAAGTTAAGTGTACAGCATATGGATATTTTGATGTGAATGCACAACAACAACAAATGTCACCTGTCATGGTTCTCTCTTACCCTGCTGAAAAGACCAGCTTAGACCATTTCTATGCTGATTTAGAATGGTTTATAAAAGGGCTGGGAGATATATCTAATATTAACAATATAACTGCAATGATTTTGCTGAAAAATATAAATGAAAATGAAGCAATATTTTGAATATTGTGATTACCAGTAGACTAATATATTTGTCACTTTTGAGTCATTTCAGAGAAAATTCTGAATTTTCAAGATATACAGCATATCTAATATTGTCAATAGGCTGAAAAATATCACATATCACTTTTGTCGCCATATCGTCATTCCCAAGTTTATAACAGTTACTTAACTGGTCAACCAGCCTGGGCTTGCACAGCTAATCATTTTTACTTGTCGACTAACCTCCCCCCAAAAAGTAGACGAGTAGTCTATTACTTGGCGGGTCAGTGTTTACCTTATTTAAATGACTCAGAGTTTGTGTTAACCTACATCTTTCCTCTATTTTCCACATTTTAAAAGCATTGCCATAGAATTTGAATTGATGTCTGTCATTTAGACAGATAAAATACAAGAAATAAAACCAATAAAACCATAGTGCATCAATTTTCATTTGAACCATCTTTACTGTACGAGGTATATGTGCTGGTCTTTCCGACAAAGTAAAATATCCTGATCTTGCATGATCCATTGCTCCTAAAAAATATTATCCAGATAATTTTGGCAGAGTTAAATATTAAAAAATGTCAATAAATATTACGCATTTAATGTTTGATAGTCACGATCGAAGGGCCACTTTACTCCACCCAGAGTGCTAAATTTCCTCATTAGAAGCAGGAGAACAACATTGGTGGAACTATAACTATATAAATAAATGTAAAAGGAGCAACTAGTGATTAAATATTTATTCCCACAGTAATTGGCAAACATCTGAGACACTCAGCCTTGAAGACTTGTTTTACATTCCTAAACTCTCATCGGGTAAGTTGTCTTAAGTCACTGCATTTGCTTTACAAATAAGGAGTAATAGAAATTCAGAAAGAACAACTGTTTTACCTGAGCTGAGAGCAAATCAGTAAGGAGGTACCTGTGTGTGTGTGTGTGTGTGTGTGTGTGTGTGTGTGTGTGTGTGTGTGTGTGTCTTTGTCTGTTTTCACAGGGTGGGTTATGGTAACAAGAGACCTGCTGTGTGTGATTAGCATAATGCATATGCTAATGCTATATGCTGAAACAAAGTTCCCTCACCAAGATTATTGACTAAGACGACATATAAGGCAAACTTGCAATCTCACCATGTCATAACACTGACCTCTCCGAGTTCATTTCCATACATCTAAAACAAGTCGAAAGTCACCAGGGAGGTTGTAACATTTGTTAGTGTCGGGTGATGCTGAAGTGTGTATGAAACTATGAGAGTCCAAATCACCGGTCACTCCCTGCACTCCCACTTCAACTCCTTTATTTCATATCCAGCCATTGTATGCATAAAATAGCCCCAACCACAGATACAATCTTTAGAAATAGTCCCATCTAAATTATTGCTGATAATTATTTCATAGCCAGAAATATTGTGTGGAAAGACTCTAGTATGAATGCTGAGTTTGAACTGTGTGTTATAAAGTGCTTCATTAGAAGTCTTCATTAATAATCTCTTGACATATGCAATGTGGCTTAAGGGCTGGACAGAGAAGTGGAGCTATATTTGAATTATGACTTTATTTACTCTATTAATATGTTTAAACAAATGCATTGAACTATGAATTCATGAGTTAAACCAGTTAAACATACAATGGTTGTGCAACATTCAGAACTGAATTGAGAATACCTTTTAAATTCCAACTGATTTCCTGAATTTGAATTGAATTTGATATGTGGTAGCAAACAGAATGCAAATCTGTAATTAATTATAATTATAATTTAAGGATGTAGAATTCAAATGGAATGAAATTCAAAAAAGTAATTGACTGTACAGCTGTAAATGTCATTTTTAATCATGATAAATTGTTTTTTTCAGGATTAATTAGCCACAAAATTGATATCATACATACCTATTTTAGGATTTATGCATTTTAATTTCATAACAAATTTACATTGAATTGAAATGTGTAATCTTAAACAATCAATCAAAATTAACTATCAATGTTGTAAATGTCACCTATAGAAATTTGTTTATATTTTATATATCCTTCATTATATTTAATTATTTATTTTAATAGTTATTATTTTAATGATTTTAAACATTATTTAAATATTTAATATTCAATTATATATATATAAATGCAAATTCCAGATTGGCAAAACACTTTATTTCCCAGAATTACATTCTCTGAATGGCAAATCAGCTATTCCCTCCTCCTGTCATTACAATTAAAAAAATGTATTCAACATTTTGTGTGACGTGGCAAATTCAAATCCAATTCCAACACTTGAAAGAGGGCCTGTTATTAAAGCTGAAATACGTAATTTTGCACCATTAACGTCACCAATGGTTTTTCCCAAACACTCACCATTTTCCATTGGTAAAAACAGGTAGTCCCACCCATTGCTTGAGCCAATGTTGCTTTTTTGGGCTGGTCAGGATTCTCAAACAAACAGAGCAATGTTTGATAGTTCCACAGAGTTAACATTCTTTAGGGGAATCAAGCTACACAATTCTTACTTATTGTTGTCTCTGCATATGAATCTGGAATAGGAGAAAGTATTTAAACATCCAAAAACTGGACACTTCACCATTAGATTAAGAATTTTGCCCAACCTTAAAGCACACCTGTGCATTCTATGAGCACTAAGCATGCGCAAGTCTACTCAAGGCAAACACTATACTCCCGCAATTTTGAGCCCATAAAGGAGGGAAAAAGGAGATCAGGAGTCAAATGCTCACAAGCGTGCTAAATTATCTGCGGAAATCAACAGAGTCCTCATTAATTACACAAAAGGCCGTTCGTCATTTTCCTACTCCCTCTCTGCTGCCTCCCCCACCATGTGCCATGATGAAGAGGCCCTCCGGATAAAGGGAGGATGCGTCTTTGCCTCTGACATTGCTGCCAAAACAAGCTCTGATAATGTGGAGAATGACTCATGTTCACCTTCAGCTCCTCTGATCTTGACAGTGGGAGTGTTTGCCTCCAATCACACACACAAACACACATATAGTATCACAGGGACATTTGCTGCCATCACTTTCCTCTTGATCGTTGCAATAATTTTTAAACAGTTAGAGGTATAGTTCAACCAAAAATCAAGCTTGTAATTATTTACTCACCCTCATGTCATTCCAAACACATTTGACTTTCTTTCTGCAGTGGAACACAAAAGAAGAGATTTTGAAGAATTATACTGGTTTTTTTTCCCCAATACATTTACAATGAGTGGGGACTGAGGCTTTCGAGCTTAAAACACTAAAGCGCCATTAAAGTTTTACAAAAGTGGTCAGTACAACTTATGTACTATATTCCATGACTTCTGAAGACATACAATAGCTTTGTGTGATGTACAGACTAAATTTTTTTGTTATTCATATCATTATTCAAGTTGTTAATTACTGTCAACCTTGACATCTGCCCTAGCTCTCCTTCATGCGTTCATGAGATTTCATGCGTGGTTTTTAGGCGAATCTTTTCAAAGTACTAAATTATTCAACCTGATCACATAGAATCACTTACCTAAATTGTTTTAATTTTTCATTATTTTTAAATGGTATTTTCATGGCATAGCGTCTGCGTACAGTTGAAAGCAAGCTGAAAATGTCGCCACAGTCACGTAATTTCATGAGATCAGCCAGCGGATGTCAAGATTTTTGTTAAATAATGATTTAAGTTTTGTTCTGTTCCTTTCGCAAAGTCATCGTATTGCTTCAGGAGATTTAGAATATAACATACAAGTAATATGGACCAATTTTATGATAATTTTATGGTGTTTTTGTGTCCATTTGAAGCTTGAAAGCACCAGTCCCTATTGATTGCATGGACAAAAAAGTGGCCAGTTCAAAATTCTCTTTTTGTGTTCGATGGAAGACAGAAAGTCACAAGGGTTTGGGATGACATGAGGGTGAGTAAAGATGACAGAATATTCATTTTTGAGTGAACTATCCTTTAAAGGAAAAAATGATGCACTGTGCACTTTATTGTCTTGTGAACACCTGGTGATGCCCTTTCAGTCACCCACACTGCCTGTAACATTCCCATTGATGGTGTTTTATGCCTACGCAAGTATGACACTTCATCCGTCTCATTAGAAGACTCTCTGTTAGACTTTCCTGCACGCTCGAGAGATGTACATGGAGAGGAAGTATGCAAATGCTAAGGAAGATTTATAGTGTAATCTCTGACTCTAAAGATTGATCTAACATTACCGCTGCCGCAATATAAAGTTGGCTTTTGTCTAGTTCTCCAGTGGAATACGCAGAAATAAGCCCAGACACTATCCATTATTTCCCAGCAGAGGTGGATTACTCCTGGACTGCCTCTTTTTGACATTTACAATATGCATTTTGTTATTGGAACTGATCTGTGAATTAACGCTGGTATTGCGAGCCCCGCGCAAACCTTCACAATCTAGCCGAGCATCTGACCTTTCTGCATATCCTCTGACCTTTCAGCATTGCATTATTTAACACACACAAAACCGGCACACCGGTACACTATGCTGGCAAATGGAATTGACAGTGACATATGGCAACTTGTGGCTACCGTGCATAATTGAGGACCGTAAAGAACGGGCTGCTTCCAGTACCAGCTCTCATCCCAATCTTGACTCTTGCGTGGTGCTTACTTTAAACCCTTACTTTAATTACTGATCAGTCCCTCCAAGATTTTGAATAAAAAATTAAAAAAACATTTGCCATTACTCAAATGTTAAATTAAAGTGAAACGTAACGCTTTGCGTTCACTAACAAAATCGTTGTCTAAACTTTCATGGGACATTATCTCATTATCATTATCTAACAGCTCTTCATGAGCTGTTCCGAATTTTGTTTGTTTATTTACACCAGAAAATTCAGCGTTCATGTAATTTCTATATTCGCTTAAAATTCCCTTATTTGCATTGTAAAATGTGTATAGATTTTAAAGTATTCAATAATTACTATTATCTCAAATAAATGATTGCATAAGGTGATGTAATAATTTCACCAGGCCTAATTATTGAATGTTCATTTGTGTTTTTTGTAGGGCTGTGAGCATTTTTAAGAATAGGATCAAATAGGCAGATTCAAGTCATTTCAAGCTTTATTGTCAAGCTAAACTTAAGTGTGCATTGCTAATGCATTATTAGGCACTATTAATACGTATATACATCATATTGAATTCTGAGGTTTTATTTTCTGAATATTAAAATCTTTAAAGTATTATTTTCTCTGGCTGCTGTTCAGTCTTTATCATACACATGCTGGGTCTCTCTTTTGGGTTTTGCTTTGACACTGACTGGTTATGATGACAGTGAGTGAGCATTTTCAGGTGATACGAAGAAATAAGTCTCTCCCACCCCTAGCTCACCATTTGCAGGGGAAGTCTACATTCTCATACACAATAAATCAGCTCCCATGTGTATAATGCCTGGGTTGTGCTTAGTGAATATGCGTGCACAGTTCCACACAACCAGTTCCCTTCCGAGGGAACTCGCACTGCGTCGTTGAAAACGACTCTTTGGGGAACGCTCCTTAGCGTGCGCCTCTGAATTATGAATGAAACTATTCCAATCTTGATTGGTGTTGCGTCATGACGTAACATGTGACGGCATAACCGGATGCATAAAAGTGACGCCGGTACACACACACATTAGCTTTTGCTCTTCAGCAAGCGCTCTATGTTGAAATTGTTTGTCTTATTTGGTGTTGTTTGTCTGATTTAAAAATATTATGGCCACCGAACAGTTCAAGAAGTGCGTGCACCCCTGCCCTCGTTTCATTACGTGTAGGGACACGCGCGCTTTATGTGTGAACTGTTTGGGAGTGCAGCATGCACAGGCAGCTCTTGAGGGATCTGCCTGTGAAAGTTGTGAAGCACTACCCATGAGAGTGCTGCGCTCCCGGTTGGCGTGCTTTGAGAGCATGGTCAGGCTCGCGTTCCCCACGGTTTTGGTCCCGCGTCTGTTGAGGCAGCGCGGCGATTGAAATCGCGGGGTTCGCAGCGGGATTTTGCAGATGAGAATGAGACTGCTGCGGCACGTTCTCATTCTTCGTTTGAGGATCCCGAGCCTACTGTGAGTGGTGCAGAAGCCCGCGTCGCGGCTTCTTCTGCCCATGATCAGGTCCCGTTGCTTGAGCTCACTGCTTCCGAGGAAGTGGATATGCTCAGCATCGATGCGGACGACCGTGAGCCAAGCACGCCAGTTTTTGGCCAAGCTTATGAGGAGCTGATTGAGGTTGTGACGCGTGCCGTGGCCAGACTGAATATCAGCTGGCCACAAAATGAGCAGGGAACGCAAGTTGAAAGCAAATTAGACGTGCGTTTCCTGCGGCACAGATCACAACCTCAGCGCCGGGGTTTGCCGTTTTTTCCCCGATCTCCACAAAGATATCTAAAACGAAATCGTGGGGTAAACCGCATTCGTCCCGTATCTCCAGCCCCAGTGTTTGATTACAGACGATGTTTTGGGGGCACGGGATATGGGCTAAAACCCCGGCGCTGCCTAGTAAGCCCTGCAGAGATACATCTGCTTTAATAAGTAGGGCTTACATGGCTGCACACAATCGGTGTTGGTTTCCCGCCGTCTCTGACGCTTCGGGCCACATCAATTTCCAGCGAACGCACACCGTGCCGTTCGTGTCAAAAAAAATAAATAAATTAATAATTTAAAAAAAAAACCCAACAAGCATCAATTGTGGTCACAAGAACCGCATCGACTAAATCCTGCCGGTTCCCGCTTCAGGAAGTTGGGAACAGTGCTCGAAAAACACCCGAGACCAGCCTCGAGACCAGCCTCGCTGGTTCCCTTAGTTGAAGCTTCGGGAAAGAGGTCCTACCGAGGTGGTAGAACCTCGGAGGGCGATAGATCTAAAAGACGCCTATTTTCATGTACCCATCCTTCCATGTCACAGGAGGTTCCTGAGGTTCGCTTTTGGGGGCGAAGCTTACCAATATCGGGTTCTTCCGTTCGGCCTAGCACTCTCTCCCCGCACATTCACCAAATGTATGGATGCAGCTCCTGCTCCTCTGAGACTTCAGGGCATCCGCATACTGAATTTTATCGATGACTGGCTCATTCTGGCCCAGTCTCGAGAAATGGCGGTTCGGCATCGAGATGTCGTCCTTGGCCATATTCGAAGTTTGGGGTTGAGACTCAACACAAAAAAAGAGTGTGTTACAACCATCCCAGTGCACAACGTTTCTGGGTGTTGTGTGGGACTCGGTTACGATGCAGGCACACATGTCTCCTGCACGTATCGAGTCCGTTCTGGCGATGGTGTCTGGGTTAAAACTAGGCCAAGTCATCACTGTAAAGCAGTTTCAAAGACTGCTGGGCCTCATGGCAGCGGCATCCAACATTATACCTTTGGGCCTTCTACACATGAGGCCCCTCCAGTGGTGGCTGAAAGCCAAGGGGTTTTCCCCCAAGGGGAATCCATTTCGTATAATCAGAGTAACGCGCAGATGCCTTCGTTCTCTGCTAATATGGAAGAAACCTTGGTTCCTGTCCCTAGGGCCAGTGTTGGGAGCGTCATGTCGCCGGAAAACCGTTTCGACAGACGCCTCCCTCACTGGCTGGGGCGCGGTCATGGACGGCCGCTTTGCCAGGGGTCTGTGGCAGGACCATCATCATTCTTGGCACATAAACTGTCTAGAGATGTTGGCTGTGTTCAGGGCTCTGAGGAGCTTCCTTCCAGACATCTAAGGTTACCATGTCCTAGTACGTTCGGACAAGACATCAGTGGTAGCTTATCTGAACCAACAAGGGGGACTCGGATCGCGCCCTCTGTGCAGATTGGCGCATCAGATAATTCTTTGGTCCCAAGGGAAAATACTGTCTATCAGCGCAATGTATGTTCCGGGGGTTCAGAATCAGGGAGCAGACATCCTGTCGAGGCAGGGGCTGAGGCCCGGGGAATGGAGACTTCATCCAGAGGTGGTGAAGTCGATAGGGGACAAATTTGGACCATCGGAAGTGGATCTATCCGCGTCTCGAGGGATGTCCCACTGTCCA
This sequence comes from Xyrauchen texanus, assembly GCF_025860055.1. NCBI lineage: Eukaryota > Metazoa > Chordata > Actinopteri > Cypriniformes > Catostomidae > Xyrauchen > Xyrauchen texanus. Next base: position 10,224,844 of record NC_068309.1, read on the forward strand.
CTTTGGTTCTTCCTCTCACATCCAGCCCAACTGGGGTTGGATGCCATGGTACAGGCCTGGCCGAGGCCTCGCCTGTACGCATTTCCCCCGATCGCTCTGCTCCCGGGAGTCCTGGAAAGGGTCCGCCAAGAGGGCATCAGTCGACTTCTGGTTGCCCCGATGTGGCCGGCCCGAGTATGGTTCTCAGACATAATTTCACTCCTGATAGCTCCGCCACGGCAGATTCCTCTGAGGAGGGATCTGTTGTCTCAGGCAGGGGGCACAGTTTTCCACCCTCGTCCAGAGCTGTGGAAACTGTGGGTCTGGCCCCTGAGGGGGTTCAGTACCTAAATGCTGGTCTATCAGCGGGGGTGGTTGAAACCATACTTGGCTCTAGGGCTCCGTCTACTAGGAGATTATATGGCCTCAAGTGGAATGTGTTCTCCACTTGGTGTAGAGAACATGAATTAGATCCAGTTAACTGCCCGGTGGCTTCAGTTCTGGAGTTTCTTCAAAATCGTTTCTCTGCGTGGTCTCTCCCTTCCACACTTAAGGTGGACGTGGCTGCCATTTCGGCTTTCCATGCACCACTGAGTGATGGGCCTCTGGGGAGGCACCAGCTGGTCATTCGTTTTCTCCGTGGTACATGGAGGATGAGACCGACAACCAGGTCCAGGGTTCCTGCCTGGGACCTGGCGGTGGTTCTCAAAGGGTTATCCCAGGCCCCCTTCGGACCCCTTCAGTCGGCTTCGCCCAAGGACCTGACGTTCAAGATGGCTTTTCTCTTAGCTATTACCTCTCTAAAGAGGGTGGGAGATCTTCAAGCCCTGGCAGTAACACCAGCTTGCTTGGAGTTTGACCCTGGCGGAGTTAAAGCCATTCTGCACCCGAGACCTGGCTATGTGCCTAAGGTGCCTTCTAACGCGGCACGGTCTACGGTCCTGCAGGCTTTTTCATCCTCCACCTCATGTGTCGGCAGAAGAAGAGAGGCTCCATTTGCTCTGCCCTGTCAGAGCTTTGGGCATTTACCTCGAGAGGTCCTCTTCTTGGAGGAGGTCGGACCAACTGTTAGTGTGTTTTGGGTCACCTAAGAAGGGGCTCCCTGCCTTGAAACAAACCATTAGTAATTGGATTGTTCAGGCTATTATCTCGGCCTACAGGTGCGCAATTTGCCTTCACCTTTGGCCATAAGGGCTCATTCAACTAGAGGTATGGCGTCCTCTAGGGCTCTCTTATCGGGAGTGCCCCTCCAGGAGATCTGTGAGGCAGCCGGTTGGGCTTCCCCGCACACTTTCATCAGGTTTTATAGTCTGCACCTCCCTAGTACGCCTGGCGCACGTGTGCTCTCGTCCTAGTTGAGTGCCTGAGTTCAGTTTCACTCTAGGGCAGGCCTTTTTTCGGTGCGTGGCCTAGTGGGCATTCATTCCCCAAAGAGTCGTTTTCAACGACGCAGTGCGAGTTCCCTCGGAAGGGAACGTCTCGAGTTATGACTATAACCCTTGTTCCCTGAGAAGGGAACGAGACACTGCGTCGTCCTGCCACGCCCCTCAATGCCTGAGAGCGGCTTGCTTCATCGCTAGGCTAATGTGTGTGTGTACCGGCGTCACTTTTATGCATCCGGTTATGCCGTCACATGTTACGTCATGACGCAACACCAATCAAGATTGGAATAGTTTCATTCATAATTCAGAGGCGCACGCTAAGGAGCGTTCCCCAAAGAGTCGTTTTCAACGACGCAGTGTCTCGTTCCCTTCTCAGGGAACAAGGGTTATAGTCATAACCCGAGACGTTTTTGTGCTAGGATGTGCAGATATGGGTCAGGAGGTTTAGTTAATGTTCACATCATCCATCAGAATGGGGAAACATTTTTATCTCAGTGATTTCAACCGCAGGATGATTGTTGATGCCAGACTGGCTGGTTTGAGTATTTCTGTAACTGCTGATCTCCTGGGATTTTCACGCACAACAATCTCTAGAATGGTTTACTCAGAATGGTGCCAAAAAACTAAAAATATGCAGCGAGTGGACAGAAATGCCTTGTTGATGAGAGAGGTCAACAGAGAATGTCCAGACTTGTTCGAGCTGATGGAAGGATACAGTAACTCAGATAACCAGTCTGTACAATTGTAGTGAGCATGTCAAAATACATGTCGAACCTTGAGGCCGATGAGCTACAACAGCAGTAGGCCATGTCGGGCACTTTATTAGGACCATAATGTTGCTAATGATGTGCTCAGTGAGTGTACAGTACAATATGTTTTAACATATATTTATAATTTTTTGCTTGCTAAATGTATATTCAGTTATGATGCACTAAAAATTTTCTAGGTAATTCCACTTATACTGGATTTCACACAAACTACACAAGTATACTAAGATTATTTGTGAGTTTTCACTGTTAAAAAAACATCATTTTTGGGAAAAGCTGCCACAAATTCAGTCTTTTTTGGGTGCAATAATCAAGAAAATGTGCCGCAAATCCTGGTGGGACTGATTGACATAGTTTAAGATATAATCACCAATCCGAACTACAGAATCATTTCACCTTGATTAAAGGAATAGTTCACTGAAAAAGCACATAACATAACTTTCCACATGAACAAGCCTCTCTCATAGACATCATATGGTCATCTACATTGTGCTTAAAAATGACTTTTTTCTAAGTTGTTTCTCACAGAAACCTATAGTATGCATTCAGAAGTCTTGTAATATGATGGACGAGTAGCATGGACTAAATGTACTTTTATGATACTTCTGACTTTGAAATTAGGCATTGAATAGACTGTGATAATGGTTAAAAAATATTATTTTTGTGTTCTGCATAAAAACGTCATATGGGTTTTGAATGGCATGAGTGTGAGTAAATTATGACAGAATTTAAATTTTTGGGTGAACTGTCCCTTTAAGTTATTGCCACCATTCTGATTGAAACAATCATAATTTCCACTTTATTAAGGAATATAAGGAGAGTGCATATTGGAGATCAGTTTTATCCCTGCTGAACTACGATTCTGGGATGGCTCCTTTTAAAACAATTGAAGAAATGAGGGAAGGAGGAAAGTGAAAGGGCTCCTGTGGTCTGTATCGGAGCAGTCTAGCAAGGCTTTCTGCTATATGTTGGTACATGGCTTCAAGGATTTGCTACCATTCAAGACAAAAGAGTATCAGTGAGGTCAGGCAGTAATGTTGGGTGATGGAGTCTTGCTCGCAGTCATCATTTCAACTTATCCCAAAGGGGTTCATGTCCGGGCTTTGACCAGGCCAGTCCCGATCTTCCCCACCAGACTCAGTAAACCATCTCCAAATGCAAATGTCCACCAGCCCAGCACTTAAGGTTAATACATTATTTTTATCTTATAAACAACTACTGTATGTAATATTATATAAATATATGTATGTTAATATCTGATGATAACCTTTAAAAACATTCAAGAGGCATGGTGATGCAATACAAGGAAAACACCACGGCTATAGTAGCCTCCTTATACTCTCTGATTTCCAAATCTTTCCAAAGAATCTTCTGCTCCCCTACAGCCATGATTAGCTTGCTGAGCTAACCAGCAAGATTAGAGTCCAGTCAGTTCTTCTCATCACAGCCCGTGCTCAAACACCAGGCTGATGTCATCACAAGCAATGGACTCTCATGCAAAGATTGCTCAGTGAATGCTTCAATCCATTGTAGTAGATCAATTTTGTGGTTTGATTCCAGATAAAACGTACACTGTTGAAATTTAATTTCCCAGCATGTAATGCTGTTCAGAAAGTGAATGCTGTAATCTCACAGTGGTGCAGTGTAAGATGAATCATATACGTAACTGGTGGTAATACCTTTTTTGTAATTCCCTCAACTCTTAGATCAGGCTGTGAAAGAAATATTGCAACAGTCATTGACAAGCGATGATCGATAATATCAGGAAATGACTATATCATGGAGAAGGAAAGTTGCCAAACACTTTAAATAGTAGCCCAATTGTTACAATGCACTTAAGTTTTAAGATACTACACAAAATTAAAAACATTTAAAATCCTTAATTATTAAAGAGGGCAGAATATATAGTACAAAAACGCAATACAAACACAAAAGAACACAGTTGAAATGATTAGGCAGCAGTAATTGGAGAACACAAGGGAATTTTTGATGCTTACACCTAAAAGGAAAACTGTTTTTTTTATTTTATTTGTTTAGACACATTATTATTATCATTATATGTTTACATTTATAATTTTCTTCCGATCTTAATTTGTATTGGTAATTTTCCACCTGTTATTGTAGACGGATACTTGCGTGATGGCAAATGGGGCCGGTGGAGGAAGTTGGAGACGGTAAATGTTTGGATTTGGGGAGGTGATCATATAAAATATTTTGACCACTTCATTATTTTAATTGCTTTTTTTCAATTCAGTTCAGTATGAATTTAGAAATATATTTTCTCTGCCTGCGTTCGGGAAGACATTTGCCTGGGTGTGATTTTGAGGGTTTTTGAAGAAAGAACTTTGCGTTGAACAATAAAGCATTTTGAACTTTTTCATCTCTGCTTTTGGGCCCTGTCTTCCCCGCTCGTGACAAACACATATAATGTTTACGTCTTGTGGCTATACTTTTGAAACAGTGTGCATTTTAACATTTATGGATTGGCCCCATTTACTGTACTTCCATTGAGAGTGCCTTACTTTAACCACAGTACAAGTAAAAAAAATATTTGTCGTAATCATCATTATGCTACAAATGCTGTCGATAGAGAATTTGTATTGAACCAGGAACATTTCTTTAAAATTTTACATTTAGTCATCTCCAATCTTGTGTACAACCTTTGCATTTAGGCAGTGGCTTAAATTTCATTAATGAAGGAATGTAATCTCTAGTGGTGAATATAGAGATCAATGTTCAGCTTGGTATTCAATGCCCCAAGGACCACGGCTCCCTGTCCTCGCCAGCAAAGACCTCCTGATACTTATCTGCAAAGTGTCACCAAGGACAAAAAAAAAAATTAATAATTAACAAAAGTATACAAGAGCAGGAAAGAAAATAAATGATAGTGGTGAAAAGGAGGACAATGAGTCGACATTAACAATCAGGTCTGCGGGTGACTAACGAGCGAGCCCCACAACGTTTTAATTAGCAGCCTACTGGACGGCAGAGTGATTAATGAACACAATTTTATTTAAGCTTTGCTCTGAATTAATACCAAATTGACATTTAATGAAAATTACTTACCACCATCAGAATTAAAGCTGCTTTCAGCCTTGAAAACAATAGCCTGCGAGGCAAACAATCTCGCCACCATTAAAGCAGGTAAAGAAATATACTAATGCGTGTTAACCATGACAAACGTTTTTGGCTGGTTCCTATTCACATTACCTACTTTTTTTATTGCTGGTTATTTTTTCCCTCCATGCTAATGCATATTCATTATTTTTTTCCAGAGTATGCAAATGCCCTGTAAATGCCCTGAATGGAGAAAAAAATCTGCATAATTTTAATTGACATTGCACGCACTCCGTTGCATGCGGTTAACAGAGTAATTACAAATGGCAATTTGACAGAGGTAGAAAAGACAAGACTAGAATGAGATTTAGGCATTGCCATGATTTAGGCATTGCCATCATGTCCTGCTTTCCCATTTCATCTTGCACTTATTATTCATACTGGAGACTGTTTGAAGATAAAACACTTGATTTGTCTTGGTGGGGGTGGTGGCATCCCACAGAGCCTGCCTGGCTGAGCTTTACTCGAAAACCCCTGGGTCACCTGTTGCTTTGTGGACTCTGAGTGGTCTCAGAGTCTTTTAACATTCACTTACAGTAGGATACAGTTGAAAACTGAGGCCTTACTGCCAGCACTTTGCATGAATCAGTCCTATTATATCAGAATATAGGCAGGCCAGAAGGATTTAATGTGCTTATACCAGCATTCATATTGTTCTTTCTTACTTTCTTTCTGCATGTCTGTCAGTCGATCGGTTGATCTGTCTATTTATATATCGGTGAGTAGGTCTGTCCATCTTTCAGTCTTTCTATCTACACTGATGAGCCAAAACATTATGACCACCTGCCTAATATGCATTTGGACCTCTGTGTGTTTCCAAAACCATTTCGACCTACCGAGGCATGGACTCTACAAGACCCCTGAAGGTGTCCTGTGGTATCTGGCACCAAGATATTAGCAGAAGATCCTTCAAGTCCTGTAAGTTGCGAGGTGGAGCTGTGCATCCCACAGCGCATCCTGGTGCCATCACTTCCCCAGGTAAATAGCGCACGCTAACATGATCACCATCCACATGATGTAAAATAAAAAGGGACTCTTTGGAAGAGGTGAATTCTTCCACTGATCCAAGGTCCAGTGCTTGCGTGCCTATTGTAGGCACTTTCAACGGTGGAGCTATGCAGTCCCATATGCAACAGGATGTAATGCACTGTGTTGTGACACATTCCTCCCGAAACCATTATAAACATTTTCTGTGACTTGTGCTACAGTAGACTTTCTGACGGTTTGGACCAGATTGGATAACCTTCCTTGCCCTCGCACATAAATGAGCCTAGTGCATCCAACACCCTGTCGCCGGTTTGTCCCTCCTCAGACCACTGTTGGTAGTACTCACCACTGCTGACCAGGAGCACCCCACAAGACTTGCCGTATCAGAGATGCTCTGACCCAGTCATCTGGTCATAACAATTTGTGGTCTTTGACATGTGGCCTTGATAGGAGATGATCAACGTTATTTGCTTCACCTATCAGTGGTCATGTTGTTTTAGATCATCAGTTCATCTCGCTGTCTGTCTGTTTGTCTGTCTACCTATCTGAAAATTCACACTGCTTTTTTAAAAACAACAAAAAGCAAAAGAAATAGACCAAAATTCAACTACTGCAGTTATTCACTGAAAATATTTCCAAGCATTATAGCTCTCAAATCTGTAGTTGAGACTTTTATGGGGCTTTTTTTTTTTTGGAGCTTGACAGACTTGTCACAATATGCTTTTATTTATTGGAAATAATTTTTGGGTGAAATAACCCTTTACTGACTAAAAAATAGTCAAAAGTTGAAAAAAAAAAAATGGAAATAATAATTTACTGACTCCAAAACTGCTCCAATCTCTTGTCAAATTGCACACACTGGATTGTGGGTTATCAAAGTTAGAAAAGGATATATCTATGCTGACTTCAGAAATTGAGCAGATGGAGGATCTACGACAGGATGCTATGTAAACCTTCGAATTGAACTTGCCATTTTGCCTTCCTGTCACAGCTCCGGTGAGTTTGCCAGTTTGTTTTGTATGTTTTGTCATTTTCTCTCCCTCATGTTTCGCAGACGCGGCCGGCATGCCTGATCAGCATTTCCATGGGAACATTGATTGTCACTGATTAATGTGCCGAGCAACACCTGTTCTACCCTAATTCGGTCCCTTTTTAGGCCCTTTGTGTTCTCAGTATCTTTGCTAGATTGTTGTTTGATGCTAAGTAACTAACCTCACTCTCTCTGCCTAGTTGGTCCTGTCCCGGTTATCTGTTGGTTACCCACGCGTCAGGTGTGTGGTTGCCTCCCAGTTTTGCTGTGTGCCAGCTGGTCTTCCACAGAGGATACCTCGTCTCTGCCCACGTGTTGGGAGTAAGATTGCCCATCTCGGCTGGCCGTCGTTCTGCACCTCACTAAGCTTCAACGGAGGATTTCCACAATGCATACACTCATTCTATGAACACACTCTTTACGGATTGCCCCTTGTACATAAACGGTACACACGATCACTTCCTGCTGCTGCAGCCAATGCTGGGATCCTCGACATTCTTCATCACAGAGACTGTTTATATTTTATGAATAAATCCTTTGAACTGTTCTCCGCTCTTGGGCCTGCTATTGCTCGTTATACTGCCTTCCTCTGGATAATGCCTGATAAGGTAATTTTAACATTTCAGACAAACCCATAGTGTTCAATATGTTACTCTCCACCTATTCAAACTACCCTTTTCACCTATACAAACTACCCTTTTCCTGCTGTCAGTACATTTAACAAAGACTGAATATTTAATGTGGGTTGAACCAACCTGTTTAGGAGTGCATTACACCCATTATACACTGATGACAACACCAGGAGCACCACTTAGCCCTCACTCAGTGCATTTTACCCCTCTCTGTGTAATAAATAGAGATGTGGGGGCAGAGTGGATAGAGGGAGAGGGCATCATGAGATGGAAGCAACAAATCAGGAGTGTTTATCCAGCTGCTGTTGTTGTGTATGTATGTGAGTGTGTGCATGTGATAAAGCCTCTCGAGGCCACAGGGTAATACACTCACTCAACTAAGGAATGAAAGATGCTCATCATATTTGCTCTGGCAAACTCAAATAAAATTGCAGCACTGAGGTTTGTGTAGCTCATAACACACATTTCAGATGGGAAAAAAATCAGATTTTTTTTCAGATTTTTTGATTTATCAGTATCTAATTTTCCTTAATATTTTTGTCTTCTGTGCTATGAAAACATACTGTAACTTCAAAACTCACTTGTGTGTTTTAAACTAAGCTGCGTGTAAAAGGGATTAAGGGAAAGGAGGAGGCGAGAACCAGCTTGACAATATGAATAATAGTTTAATGAAAAAATAAACCAAAAGACACAAACACCCATAAACGATCTCTCTCTCTGTCGCACCACCATCCGCAGTCGGCCTTTTTCCCTCTCGAGGCTTAATTAGCCTGATAAGGGACCGGGTGTGTATAATCACGACTGGCCCCGCCCTCCACCCTGTCACACTGCAAAACTATCAAACCATCAGTAACACAAGCAAAAAGGGAGCTTTATTGGAGTCTTACACAGTAACAAAAATATTTAATTCTGTCATTTAAAGAGTCATGACCCCTTTAACGTTAAATAATTCTTATTGGATCTACAACACACAGATTACAAACTTCAGAAACATAATTTGCAAGGATGAGAAAAGGACAAGGAAGTTGTTATAAACAAAGTGAAGCCAAACAGGTAAATGTTGACTAGAAAACAGGTCTACCATTACAAAATGTTCCAGTCGGGTAATTTCACTGAACCCATTTAGGCTCCCAGCAATTCTTTTTATTCCTTAATAAAAACCACAAACAAAGCCTTTAATTAATTCCAGGCTAGATCACAAATAAAAGAGGACAGCTGGGATGCTACCTTCTCTTGTAAAATATTTTGAGATGTGATGGCTCGATTTTATCATGTTCAATGTAGCTCTCAAACTGCATGTCAAAACAAACTCTCTTCCATTTAACCAGAAATGAATCTATTTTCATTAATCACAGGTATCATTTTGTCTTGCATTGTAACCACAAACACTTTCACTGTCATTTTGACAGTGAAAGTGTCAAAGTGACCAGGTGGGAGTCCAGATAGAAAAAACTAAGACCATCTTAGGCCGGTTTAATCTTCTTATTTTATTCCATATGCCATTTTTATAAAAGTTAGCTTCTGAACAGTAAATGAGGCTGCCATATGCAAAAGTGTCACCATCAGTGGAGGCCCTGGGGTGAGATGTCCTGTAGAAAAACAAATTAGCATTGAAATAAGACAACTCAATACTACCACAGACTAATTGCATACGGCAGGCAATTCCCATACATTCCCTCACTGTACAATCTTTAGCTCCATTGATCATCTCCTCCATTTGTTTATATAAATGTGAATGGAAGCAGAGAAGCGATGGTGTTTAGGTATTAGCCTATTCCTTGTCGCTAACCTGAGGGTATCTCGGCCTCATACAAATCAGCAGAAATTAGATAAACTACCATGTAATGGTCCATGTTGAATTTGAGTTTTTCCTTAGAGCAATGACTGAATTATACAAGCCATGCCTAATCAATATGGTCAGTGTTTATTCATGATTCACATATATGTTTATCCATAAAATTGGATCCTTATTTAGAATCTGTACCGCTAACGCAAAAAAGGGAGTCGTAGTTTGTGAAGAAATGCAGGCTTGTGTGAACTTGAATAGTAAGGAAGTTAATATGGTCAGTTTTGATTTGATGTTGACTTCAAAGATGAAAGCATGTAGTCTGCAGCATTTTATGTATGTCTATACAAGTGAGAAAGAGAGGTAGACAAAGAGAGAGCCCAACACCTCTGACAGTAATTTATTTGGAGCGAGATCTGCCAGCGGCTGTAACGCCCCCCACTGCATGCCTGGCATCTGTGCTGCCACCCAAAATGTCAGCGCACAGAATCGGGAACTCACCGGTCATTAGGGAAAGCTGTCACAGCCCACTGTCACCCTGTCCCTGCAGAGAGAGAGAGAGAGAGAGAGAGAGAGAGCTTCACTTGATAGAGTGAGCTGAGCCCAAACACATCCAGCTTTACCTCACCTACTCATAATGGAAACAAACTCAGGGGAAACTGAACACATACCTGCCATATAACATAGACAGGCATGCTCAGAGGATTTTCCTCACCTACCCAGATCAATACAGAAAATGTTTACATTCAGACTGCGTTTAGGCTGATCTGAGCACCCTGTGCAGGCAGGAAGGTGTAGACAGGAAGACGCTAGGTGTTGCATTTTGCCAAAGTGGCATGTCTGTGCTACATGAGCTGTTCTTTTTCAGTGCCTCTCAAGCACATGACTGTATATTTCCCAGCCTAAAAATCTAGTTTGAGGTCATAGCTGTATTTTAGATCATGATTTCTAGTTGGTCCAAACTGGTCATTAGCTGGAGCAAGCTGGTAGACTATCTTCGACCAGCAATAATCCAGTTGATCGGGTCAGCTGAAAGTGGTCAATTTGTTTTTGGAAACATGGAAACAATGGTTTCCAGCTGGTTTAAGATAGTCATTAGCTATCCAGCACAAGCTGGTTATTAGCTGCTGCAAAATGGTAACTTATTGGACCAGCAAAAACAAGCTCCTAGGTTGTCATACCAGCTTAGGTTGGTTAAGCTAGTTTTTGAGACATCGTGGCAAGTTTTAGCTAGTCTAAGCTGGTAATTATCCCGTCAAAGTTGGTGCAATCTGGTAGACCATCTAAGGCAAAGTAGTGGCTGTTTTTTTGTCTGGTTTACGCTGGTTCAAACTGTTCATTAGCTGGTACAAGCTGGCAGAATATTTTGAACCGTGAACAAGCAAGCTACCAGATGCTCATACCAGCTTTAAGGTGGCCAAGCTGTGGTATAAGATGATTGTTTTCTGGTCTGAGCTGGTTACTAGCTGGTGAAAGCTGGTAGGCTATCTTGGACAAGCAAAAACAGGTACCAGCTGGTCATACCAAGTTTGGATGCTCAAGATGGTTTTAGAACATGGTGGTTGGTTTATTACTGGACTTAGCTGTTCAATAGCTGGTCATTAGCTGAAGGAGTATGACTGACCAGGTGGTGGAACTGGTTTTTGGAACATGGTGGCTGGTTTCTAACTTGTCTAATATGGTCTTTAGCAGGTAGACCATCTTAGACAGAAACAAACCCACTACCAGGTGGTCATACAAGCTGCTTGTTTGGGGTGGGGATTATGGCGGTCTGGTCTAGTTAGCTTGGATCAGCTAATGACAGCTATAAACCAGACACCATATTAAAAACACATCTACCAGCTTTTTCCAGCAGGGCTGTGTGTATGTATGTTTTAGTCCAGATAAAAATATAAAGTGAATAGTTAGAGAACATCTGCAGAGGGCGAGAAAGGAAGAAAGAGAGAGAAACTGCACTATGGTGGCTTGTATCTGACATGCGCGCTGACGGATGATTTGTCGCTTCAAGCGTAGAGGGCTGACCTGGGGGCGGAGACACATACAGCGCACAGTGAGACAGCAACAGAGTCTGAAAAACTGTGACACTTCAAAGAGAACCTCACACGTATACATACACACACCCACAAAGAAGCTGTCATCTCCTGAAAGAACATACACACAACGCTAACCTGTACACCTGTATGTGAGAGAAGCAGGCGAGAAACACACAGGTGCTATGCTAAGGTGCAACGGATATCAAACTATAAAAATAACTCAAATAGGCTTACATGTCCTTGCAAGTCAGAAAAAGAATTATGTTAATGTTTAATGTAAGCTTAGGTTTTAGGCTTTGGATCAAAATACATGCTTGAATGCTTAAATAAATGCCTACATTCTCCAAACAAATGCCACAAACTGCTAGGCCACAGCTCTGATAAGATTTTGAAATGAAGATTCTGTTCTTTCATGTGCTGAGATTTAATGGCACTGCTGAGCACTGCATGTAATATTTAGACATGCTCCTTTGCATGTGACCCTGCCTGGTGTGTGTGGTCAGTGTTATGTTCCACTAGCGTCGCCATTCCCTGAGGGTTTACCTGTGACTCACTCCAGTGCTGTAATCACGCTGCTTGCTGCCTGCTGCCTGCTTTCTAAACTTGATATCCAGATTGTGTGTATGTTTGTGTATGTGTTTCCTGGACTAATGTCAACTGATTGATGGAGTTTGTTTGAGTTTAATTACACTGTAAGTGACTGACTGTGCCTGTGCACTTCAGTGAAGCAGAAAACTTAACTTGGTTAGGCCAGAAATTGGATTTCCGAAAAAGAAACAACATCGAATGGGAGGTTCTTTGGACAATATCAATGTCTTTCTCTCTCAGTGGTCCTCACTAAAAACAGGCTTGTAAATAATTACTGTAATATAATGATCAATTCTCACAGTAGAACAAAAGATGTGCCGGACCGAATAGACAGAATCTATATTGTTGAGACATTAATTGTAATGTGTTCATCTTCCACATGATAAGAGAAAGATGATAACAAGTTATCTGGCCTTCCTCTGTAGATTTAGATATTGATGATGGCCAAACTCTATAAAACAGGCAACTAAGCATGTACTGTAAATGTATCACCATTCGAATATGCCCTTTTAGTAAGTGTCATCCATTACTTTGAAGGATAAATTACTAGGATAAATCTTGGATAAAAATGACGTTTTAAGAATGTTTAATGAAGAAACGGCAAATAGAGTCAGAATACAGCATATATCTGAGGGTCAGTTCTGTGAGGTTTAATATTACAGAACAAATTCTACAGGGAATTAAAGTTCAATTGCAGTTATAACAATTATATAAAAATATATATATATTTTTGCATATACAGTAGGCCTATCACTCTAGGGGTGAGTGACACTGGATGAAGTGGTAACCCAGCAGAAATGTATGAACTGGCCTAAAATGTCACCCTATGTCTCACACAAATACCTTATGACATCAAGACACTGTTACTATAGCACATGACTTTTAGATGATATGTTTTAGCATTCGTCACATTACAACGTCACATTTACTAGCTTGTTCACATGTGATCAAATTGTACATTACTTCAACTAAAGAAGCATTGCATTTGCTATGCAAAGGACCGGGATACGATTACTGCAAATCATGCATTCGACACGTGTGCTGAAAATGTCATAGAAGAACCACAAATTGCTTTAGCAGTTGCGTTTTTCATCTCACGTGTGCTTTTATGGCACTATCAGCCAAGTTTAGGTTTAAGGTTTATGGTAGGAATGTCGGTTTTGTTGATTTAAAACTCAAGAGGGCATTAACCATAACAACCTGCTGTTATTGCCACACAGTCTACATTTCACCATTTCACATGCAATGAACCACGTAATATTATTTTGCAAAAATGTCGCCACAGTCACAGATGTTTACACAGCCACATTTTCAAGAGATCCGGCTCGTTACTGTTGTTAACTCTCTCAATCTCTCCTACCAGCATTTCTTTGTTCTGATGCCAACATTCAGAGTGCATTACTTCAGGCGGAATTATTAAATAATATCTGGATCAACAGTGTTTTATAACTAGCAACAGTTTATTGTCTGCAAAAAGGTCTCCAGTATGCCTTGGAAGGCTTCGTCAAACACATGAAATTGGGCAAAAAAATCCATTTAAATCCTTCAAATGTTTTCTATTTTGACATCAATATATTGATAAAGGTTGTCAAAAGGACATTTCATTATGTATTTTTTTTATATTGTTATCGCCCACAATATCGAGTATATTGGGATTTTTTTTTTCATTCTTAGCACCCACCGCTGTATCTCTCATTAAATGTAGACTGGTTTTAGTCGAAGAGTGGTGTTCAGCTCCTGTACTGTGTGGGTAAATTGTTGTTCTGCAGTTGTCTCTCTACAACAGAGCTGGATTTTATGAAGCTGAGCTGTGCCAGTGTCTGCTGGCGTGGTGTGCCGCGGTGCGGTCCGATGCGGGGGATGTGATGAGTTCTGCAGAAAGGAAACAGGATTTTCCAGATGGCAGGACTGTGATGATCAGCTCAACTGCCACAGACCTGGTCCAGCTACAGCATTAGTCCACCTCACCACCCTGTCATTACCTTATCTCTGCCTCTCTGCCTTGCCATCCCGACCCAACCGATGTTCTCTGGACTTGTCTCTGCAGTCATCTCCCTCTCTCTCTCTCTCTCTCTCTCTCTTATTCCCTCACCTTCGTTACCTACCAAAACCTCTCTCTCTTTCTGTCTTCACTTCTTCCTCCTTTCCTATGGTACAGTGATGATTTCAGACACTTTCATAGAATGATACTGTACGATTACTATATTCATATTGCACAGCATTTACATCATGCATGTGCCCTATTCAGAATTTAATTGAGAATGTCTTTTAAATTCAAATGTAATTCCTGCAATTGAATCGAGGTAGCAAATAAATTCATAATACTTAATATTTGAATTTAAGGGAGAAGAACTGAAATGCAATGACAGAGAAGTGTAGTTTCCAATTATACATTTAATTTTACAGAATGAATTACCTATAACATGTTATCATGCAACATACAGTGTATTTCCATAAACATTAGATGAAATACACCAATGTTTGAAATGTTGTGTGTGGATTAGAAATGAAACAAATTGAATATAGAAGTATATACATTTATGAATGTTATAAATCGAATAAATTGTCTTATTAAAAATGAATAATAATAATATTTTTTACAGCATTTATTAATCTATGTTAAAGTTAGAATTCAGAAAATAAATCTGTTCATTGTAAGTTCATGTTGTTTCATTATGCATAAACTAAGGTTAACATATACAACTTTAATTTGTTATAATGTATTAGTATATGTTGTAATTAACATTAACCAAGATTAAGTGTTAAAAGTTTTGTTTATTGTTAGTTCATGTTATTGCAGTTAACTTATGTACGTTAACAAATATAAACTTAATGTAAAGTGTTGCCTATATTTCTTTTTGGCCACATCCACACTAATCTGTTTTCATTTGAACTGAGTTTTCAAAACGCTCTCTGTTCTGTTGAGGAAAATGCCATTCTAGTAAATTCCACTTCCTGTCATTCCAATTAAAATTCCATCACAACATCCTGTGGGGCATGGCCAATTTAATTCAAATTCACACTCATGAATTGAAAGGGAGACAATTATTTCAGAATTTTGCAGAACCCAGATTTACATGGTATTCCAGGGTACTTTAAAGAACACTATGGTATTACTATAGTGCACATCATTGTAGTTTCCAAACATTTACCATTACCTTGATAACAGGTCCAAAAAACAAAGTAATAACATAGTACCATTTCTCTCCCTCTTTTTGCCATCCGGATCTACATTTCCTTGGGTCAGTGATATAAAGTGTAAATAAATTCTGAAGTGCTGTTCCACTGACTAGTTTTGCTGTGCAGTGACAGGTGTAGAAAAGTGTGGTGGTTGGTGGGGGTGGGGGGGTTCCAATACAAGTGACAGCCCTTAATGCTCATCCTGCCTGGTGTGCTTCATTATGTCCTAGCCCCTGGATCCAGCCTTTACCCCACTCTTTCTCTTTTTCCCGTCTCCTCTGCCGCCCCCCCACCCATCTCGAGACAGCCCCTGCCGCTGATGCATTTACCTCATTCGCTGGGTTTTTACCCTGAGCAAAGACAGTCAGGCTGGATTTCTCCAGCTTCTATCAAAGCCACATTTCTTTGTCAGCTTATTCCCCTCAGCCTGTGGCATGTTTGGGGAGGTAAACTACTTGATAAAATTTAAAAGTATAAATGTGGATGTGAATTATCGCACCTCTGCTGGGCTCGGGCTGCCATTTCGGCTAGCTTGTGATTTTCTGTGTCCCGAGGTGGGAGTGAGCAACGGGCGTCCATTATTGATGGTATCCATCAGGTTGAAGGGGCATCTGGAGGGGAAGTGTAAGGGTGGGGTGTGGGACTTGCCGTTTCGTGCTGTCTGCCTTGTGACCATACTGACACTAGAGCAATAGGCAAGTCATATGGGTAATAACCGTTAAGCAGTTACTAAGTCAATGCCTATTTCATCCCACACAAGGGGTCAGAGTTTGGCTGGTTAGAGTTGGTAGTTTTCCCCCTGCTGGTTGATGAGGTAACTACACCATTATGTTGGCAAAAAGCATGTTCCCTTTACAAAAGGCTTCACTTTGATGTTGCGCTGCTAAGCGCTACGGGGAACAGCTTTCGCTGTGAGCCGAGCTGAAATAATGTGTGGAACACGTCAATGAACATTGACCGGAATTTATAGCCTCGGTTGATGTAATCATTAGATGCACCTGAGGCCAGGCTATAAATGGATACGTCACCAGGTGTCGTCAGAAACTCTTTTTTCAGAGCGATTCTGTTTCTGTGTGTTTCACACACCCTGTCAAAACTTTCTTTCCTCTGTTAGGAGATAGAATCAGTTAGGCAGTGTGCAGTGAATGTTGTTCTATTTTTCTCTTCTGTTTAGAAAATATTATATATATATTTAAAAAAAAAAAAAAAGAGAATGACTGAAAGCAAACGGTGCGTGTTCCTCTCTTCTCGCTCTATAGCTGAAGACGGCACACATCAGTTTTTGCTGTTTGTTTGGGGGTAAGAGCACGCTGCTCTCGCGTTGCAGCAGGGCGGGTGCGAGCACTGCGATTTGCTTTAACAGGCAGAGTGCGTCGTGCTCGCCTCGCTTGCTTCCGGAGTCAGCACTCACGAAAAGATCGTTCGTGGGGCTCGTGCATGGATTTGGCTGAGGAGCAAGAGACGGGTTGATCCCTTTCTCTCACTCTCTCCCCAAACCCAGCTGGTCCTTCACATGATC
Source organism: Xyrauchen texanus (assembly GCF_025860055.1). NCBI lineage: Eukaryota > Metazoa > Chordata > Actinopteri > Cypriniformes > Catostomidae > Xyrauchen > Xyrauchen texanus. Next base: position 10,241,844 of record NC_068309.1, read on the forward strand.
TCGAGCGCGTTCCGACGCTTCTTCGGATCATGAGGTGGATCGCAATTCTCTTCCCGCCTCCGAGCTTTCCGTCCGCGATAAAAAAATATACGGAGGAATTGCTCGATGTTGTTACTCGTGCGGTTGCCAGATTGGACTGGCCACGCGAAAAGAGACCCCCAAACGCTCCAAATTAGGGGATAGATTTTATCTTCCAGTCTAAGAAAGGGAACGCCTCATGGGTCCCTTCCCTTTCTTTGATAACCTCCATGAAGAGCTTTTTCTCTCATGGAGAACCCCTAAAAAAAAATATATATATATATATATTTTTTTTTTCTTCCCGTGTTCACATACCCTTGACGTCATTATATTCGACTATCGTGGGTGCTGAGGCACGGGGGTATTCAGTGATGCCGCCGGTCGAAGAGACGCTTGAGGGCTATCTCTCGCCGGGCTCGGCATCGTCACTTCGGCATCGAAGCCCTCTCTCCCCTCAAAGCCTTGTAGGACAACCTCCACTTTAGTGGGAAGGGCTTATCAAGCAGCAGGTCAGGCTGGTGTTGCTCTGCACACTATGCTGTTTTTCAGGCGTACCAGGCTGACCTCCTGGACGACCTGAGTGTGGGTTCTGCGCTTGACAAGCAAGCCTCAGACCCACCTCGGTCCTGACTGAAGGGAGGCTCAAAAGCAAAGCGTGGTGAGTCGTGCTCCTCCTCCCAGGGATTGGGGACAGTCTCGCTGCCCTCGCCAGTCCCCGAAGCAAGACCTCAGGACTATAAATTCTAGTAAGAGAAAACCCTGACGGTCTTGCGCCTAGATTAGGGGTAGCTCCCTCGGGACGGGGCGCGTGCTTCACTTCACCCCTCCCGGTACCCCCTCGAAGCCCCTCCATTCCCGCCACCTCTTGGTGTTTCGGGTTGCAGAGGCTTCCGTCAGAATCGGGTGTTTTCGCTGTTCCTGCATTTTATTCAGGACGCGAAACACCCGACAACCCCTCAACAGGAAGTGTTAAAATATAATACCCATCTCAGAGATCCTGGCAGCGTGGAAACTTCTGCCGGATATATTCTTTTCTGTGGGTCTTATAAGGGCGTCAGGATTTAATTCTCTCGCCGCTTTTCCGTGTTTCAACGGCGTGTTCTCACTACCGTAAACCGGATTTCTTTTTTGTAAAAACAAACAAAAAAAACTCAATCTCCTGGTTAAAGGGGCCATGGTATGTGTTCCCCTTCCAGAGAGAGAGTTAGGTTATTACACTAAATACTTCCCGTTTCCCATGGAGGGTGAGGGGTGGCGTCTGGCTTAGATCTTAAAGCTTGAACTACCCGTGGGTGTTCAAGTCCAAGATGATGCCTGTCAAGACGGTCGTGTCTCAAGCCCTACAACTCGTTTGGCTGGTCACCATCGATCTTATGACGCACTTCTATTCTTCATTTAGAAGTTCTGCCACAACATGGAAAGTTCCTGAGGTTCACTTCCGGGGCGAAGTCTTCCAGGGTCAGGTTCTTTCACTCAGCCTAGCCCTTTTTACCCGCACATTCACAATGCATGATGTAGCGCTGGCTCCTTGCGACTCCGGGGCATCTGCATTCTGAATTACGTAGACGACTGGCTGATCCTAGCGCAGTTCCAGGAACTGGCAGTTCAGCACAGGGACATCGTCTTAGCTCATCTGTTTCTCTGGGGTTGAGGCTCAACGCCAAGAAAAGCGTCCTGTCTCCCACTCAGAACACTGTCTATCGGGGCATCGTATGGAGTTCAATCTCAATGCGGGCACAACTGTCTCCCGCTAGGATTGAGTCCATTCAGATCACCCTGAGCAAAGTCAGGCTAGGTCAAGGTTGCACTGTTATCAGTACCAACGATTTCCAGGTCTCAGGGCGAACGCGTCCACGGTGATCCCTCTGGACCTTCTGCTCATGAGACCGTTTTTGTTGTGGCCAAAAGCCAGGGGATTTCTTCCAAGGGCCAAAACCCCTGGGCTAAATAGGGTTACGCGCCTCAGGCTTCATCCCTTCCTATGTGGTTCAGACCCCGGTTTTCTGCCTTGGGTCCCACTCTAGGTGCGTCTTGTTGTCGCAGACTGCTAACGACAGACGCCTCCCTGATGGGCGGGGTAGCGGCCTTAAGTGGTCGTCCAGCTTAAGGGGATAGGAGGGTCATCAGCTCGGTTGTCACAGTCTCTGTCTCGGGTTGATGGCTGTATTTCTGGCCCTGAAATACCTCCTCCTGAGGCTGCCATGTCTTGGTGCGGGTGGACAATACAGCGGTAGCCTCTTACATAAATCTTCAAGGAGACCCGCGTTCTTGTCGGCTGTATTTCTGACATGTCGGATTCTCCTTAGGGCCCAGGGTAAGCTCCTGTCACTCAGGTCAGTTATATCCCTGGATGCCCGTATACGGGAGCAGATTTACGGTCCAGACAGGAAAAACCAACGGGGGAGTTAAGAACTCCACCCTAAGGTAGTAGTTGCCCAGAGTTCGCCAGCAAGGGTTTTTGCCTCTTACTGATAGCACCGCGCTGGCCAAACAGGGCTTGGTTCTCGGAGCTAATCTCTTCCCTCGACGGCTCGCCTTGGGCGATTCCGAACAGGAAGGATCTTCTATCTCAGGCACAGGGCAATATTTCATCCCTGCCCCAAATTGTGGAATCTTTCATGTTTGGCCCCTAAGGGTACCAACTGAGGGACACAGGGCTCTCTCCTGAGGTTATCGAGACCTTTTTAAATGCCGGGCTTTTTCCACTTGGAACAAGTTTGGGTGAGATCTTAGGGCAGAAGAGGACCTCTTCGCCTCTATGAATAGCACAATGTCTCCTCTACTTCTCCCTGAAATCACCCAGCCCCCTTGGGTCTGGACGTTAAGACACATACATGACCCAGAATGCGTCTGTATGTGTTTCTCTCCCCAGTTTCTCTGCTCCCAGGAGTCTTGGCAATGTTCACCAGCAAGGGTCTTGCCTCCTAATAATGGCGCTGTGCTGGCCGAACAGGATATGTTTATCGGAGTTAATTCCTCTCCTCGACGGCTCGCCTTGGGCGATCCCGAACAGGGAGGACCTTCTCATCCTTGAGGTCATCACGAGCATTTCAAGTGCTAGGGCTCCCTCCACTTGGAACTGATCTGGATAGATTTTACAGGGCAGAAGAGGACCTCTTCGCCTCTGTTGATAGCGCAATGTCTCCTCTACTTCTCCCCGAGTCGCCCAGTCCCCCCCCCCCTCGGAAGGGGCTGAACGTAGAAACGCAAATGCGCCTGCATGCGTTTCCTTCTGCTAAAGTTCTTATTACAGAACCAGCTAACTGCCAGTTTGCTTCAGTTCTGGATTTTCTGTAGAAAGAACTGTCAGCGGGCACTTGCCTCGCCACTGCCAGGCTGTATTTGGCCACTGCGGTTTGCCACGGCTTGGTGGGCGGGGTGCCCTCAAAGAGGCATCCTCACTATTGCCCGGGCCTACGAGGCGCGCGGTCAAGCTTCGCCAGTAGGTTTCAGGGCGCACTCTACCAGAGGGCACTCCTCCTCTAAAACCTTGGCTAGAGGTCTCCCTCTGCAGCAAGTTTGTGATGCGGCAGGTTGTCCTCTCCGCACACATTCATTAGATTTTTATAGTTTGGATGTTTTGCCACTCCGGGCTCTTATGCCCTTGAGTCGACATCTCAAGCTCATGTCTGGACAAGTTTGTGATGCGGCAGGCTGGTCCTCTCCGCTCACATTCATCAGTCTTTATGACAAGTTTGTGTTGCGATAGGGTCCTCTTCACACACATTCATCGAACTTTGTGGGCTAGATGCTTTGCTACTCCGGGCTCTTATACCCTTGAGTCGACATCTCAGCCCATGCCTAAACAAGTTTGTGATGCGGCAGGTTGTCCCCTCCGCACACATTCGTTGGACTTTTTTAGTTTGGATGTTTTGCCACTCCGGGCTCTTATGCCCTTGAGTCGACATCTCAGCTCATACCTGAACAAGATTGTGATGCGGCAGGCTGATCCTCTCCGCTCACATTCATCAGGTTTTCATGACAAGTTTAGCTGTTGCAACTAGGGTTCTTTCTGTCTGCACACATTCGATCCGAACTTTGTTATGGGTTAGATGCTTTGCTGGGACGTCCCAGGACTGCTCTTCAAAAAGAAGTATCTGACGACACCTGGTGACGTATCCATTTATAGCCTGGCCTCAGGTGCATCTAATGATTACATCAACCGAGGCTATAAATTCCGGTCAATGTTCATTGACGTGTTCCACACATTATTTCAGCTCGGCTCACAGCGAAAGCTGTTCCCCGTAGCGCTTAGCAGCGCAACATCTCGTTCCGCCTTTTTCAGGGAACAAGGGTTACACATGTAACCCGAGACGTTTCTCCATTAAATTCTGTTAAATCCATTCAAAATTAGCTGTTTTTTTGTTGTTTTTTTTTACACAAAATAACATCATTATATTATAGTAGATGTCTTACAAGTAAAAGGTTAGCACTCCTAAAAATTACTTATTAATTTATGCACACTCATGTTGTTCCAACCCATATGACTTTCAGTCTTTAGTGTAACACAAATGATTATATTAGTCTAAGTCACCATTAATTTTCATTTAATCAATGTTTTCAAAACAATGAAAAATAGTGGTGACTGCAAAGGATAGAAAGTCATATGGGTTTGGAATAACCTGAGGGTGAGTAAATAACCATAGATTGCGCCACACAAGCAACTGACTGAAATTGATGGGAATGCTCTCATTCAGAGACAGATAGCTCTGTACAACTATTTCAGATCTCCTTGGTCCATCAATGGTAAGCAAAAGCTGAGATATGCTACATTTAGGAAGGAATTCAAAATCTAAGAAACAATTTTAAAAAAAATAATAATAATCTGGGTTCAATATAAATGATGCTCAATTGAAAGCATTTATGGTAATGTTGATTACCACTTGTCCCTCCTTTTTATAAAAACAAACAAACAAACAAACAACAAACAAACAAACAGTAAGACATAATGAAATTGAATGGGGCCAAATTGTACGGTGGTTTAAAGGCAGACATTTGAAGCTTATAATTTTATAAAAGCACTTCATTCATTCTTTGGTTAAAACTTGTGTATTATTTGATTATTGTCTTTGGTAGGGCGGAGGGCAGGGGCGGGTCATGATGCTGCACACCCGGCCCCTTATCAGGCAAATCAAGCCTCTGAGAGAGATAAAGGCCAACCTGAGACAGCTGTCCGACATCTGTGTGTGGATTTGTCTTTTTGGTTAAGTTTGTAATTCAAATATTATTATATTATCAAGCCAGTTCTTGCCTCCTCCTTGCCCATATAAACCCCTTTACGCTGTCATTTTAGGATTTTAGGTTTTACAGCTTTTTTTGTGGTAGACGATTAGCATTGATAAGACAAAACAAAAAATTGCTCCAGTATATTGTTTATTTCCATATTATCAAACTTAAGCCGATCATTGGCCTCGAGTTCACAGCAATCCATTTTGCAATTTAATTCATCAATCAGTCCAAGACAGATTTATTATAAGGGCTATTCTAAGTATGCATCAATGTACACATGCGTCAGACAGGCTGTTTGTAAGCATCTCACTTTGGTTGCATCACATCATAAATGTACAGTTTTTAGGTCGCTGTGCCAAGTTAAATGTAGTTTGAAAATGAGAAAAACATGTATTGAGATCCATGCGTTTGGCTTTGTCATATTCCCTGTTTACTTTTATGTTGAAATTCTTGTTTAGATCCTGTTTCCTGTTAGTTTTGTAGTCCTTTGTAGTTTTATTCCTTGATTGGTTCTCCCTGATTATTTCTCATTCCCTGATTGTTTCCCCAGGTGTTCCTCGTTCCCTTGTTTGTTCCCTTGTGTATTTAAGCCCTTGGTTTCCCTGTTTCCTGTGTCAGTTCTTGCATGTTTAGTTTTCATTCTGTGCTTGGTTCCTAGTGTTTTGTTTTTCTTTACATCCCGAGTTAGTTTACTTTTTCTTCGTTAATAAAGCTGTGTACTAGATCCACATTCCTCGACTGCCTCGTCACAGGCTTTGCATTTCATAAAGCTGTGTTTCAAAGCAAGAACATGATCCTAACTTGTGCTGTCAGATCTTGTGTCTTTATCATTTTTATCTTTTAATTTATCTTTATACTATCTTGTGTGTGAGTGTGGTTTGTCCTCTGTATAAGCTGCCCATTGCCTATACAGCTGAAGTTATGCTTACTGCCCCCTGGAGAAAACAGGTTGTACTTCAATCTTGAATATCTCCGATGATAAGAATATTCCTTATTAAGGTCTGGGGACATGATTAATTGTGTTAATGTTTTATAAACTTGTTATTTGTTATATAAATAATTTTGCTGAATTTACGCATTAAAAGTGCAACAGCCCTCATTTTAATGCTCAAGGATTGGCCACAGTCACCTATATTGTAAGTGCCAGATTTCTGCTTTTTTAAGAAAAGAAGGGACAAGTCCAAATAAATTTTTGTGGTAATCAACATTATGCACAAATGCTGTCAAATGAGCTTAACTTGTATTGAACAGGTTTTCTTTAATGTGCTCATTGAGTATGTTTTCCATCTGTGCAAATCTATTGTGCACAAAAGTTGATTAGCACAGATTAATCAATGTCTTTCATATTGTGAGTGATCAATGCTCGACATTTGTGATCACTTTTCCTCTGCCCCTCCTGTGTCTTTTGGGAATCATGCAGAGTAAACAACACTGGCAATTATGTTTGATTTATCTTCATTTACACCACTGACAGCTGCTCATCCTTTTCAATTGTTAAACATAGACACTCACGCACACACACTTCATGCATGTCACAGCATGAGCGGAGACAGAGCAGCATGGTGCAAGCACACACACAAACAAATAAAAAAACATTCACTGGAATGATCATGTCTAATTTTTATTAGCAAGTTCAGGATCAACCAAAGCATCGTTTTCACATTTAACGAAAGGAGCTGGGTGGCGAAGGATAAGCAGAGCGAGAGAGAGAGAGAGAAAGGCTAGGTTTGCACAGGGTGCTGGAAAATCAATGGCTGAACACTGAAAGATGCAGACTGGAGGGTAATTATTGTTCATTGTGTGTCTTCAGCATGGGATAGCAGAAATTGTGACAGATAATTAGGAGGTGGTGATTTCAGAGTCAGAAAAGCACGCTCCTGCTGCTGGCTACACGCTCAATGGACAGGATAAATAAATCAATGACATAAACAAAGCAGACATGCATGGAGTGCATATGTGGCACTGAAATGCAGCCTGCACAGAAATGTGGCCATGCTTAAAGGGGGGGCACACAGGATTAAATGAAAAACAATCAGAAAAGGCTTGAGAGCTGAATAGATAGGGTTGGTCTGGTCTAATATCAACATGAAATCTAATCCGATCTTATTTACTTATTATATATACCAGGTCTTCTTGTGAGCAGCTTGAGAGCCTGATCTCATGAAATTTACATGACTGTGGCAACATTTTTATGAAATTACATTATGTGGTTCATTACAAATATTGCGGCAGTTCTGAGGTAAATGTCCGCTGTGAGTTAAAAGCGAGTGAAATATTCGCCCAAAGAGATGAGGTTTTTAAGGTTAATGCTCTATCAGTTAGGATTAGGTTTCAGGTAGGGAGGTAAGTTTTGCTAATTTAAAACTTGATAGTGTCGTTAAAGCAAATGTGAGATAAAAGACAAAATAGCTGAAGTAACCACATCCTTTTGTAGTGCTTCTATGATACTTCAGGCACACGTGTCATACCCAGATCCTTCACGTTGCAAGTGCAATGCACTGTTAGTTGAGCTACTGTAGAACTTGAAATGTAAACGCGTGCACCGTGTCTAAAACAACTTTCCTTTTTGTCTGATGTCACCACAACCACCTGGTTACATTCTAGTAATGTCCACTTTCATGATCCAATGATGGCATGATAACATTTCGATAAAATCTAATCCAGTCCTCCATTTTTTTTCTCGTCGAATATCTGCTTTCGCTCAGAAATATGTCACATTATGGAAATAAAAAGGGTGAAAATATTGTTTCTTTTTGACTTGTGTATTTGAGCGAGAAAATGGAATACCGTTGGATAAATCCAGCTAAAACTAGTCTAAGGTAGTAGCTGGTATACATGGTTTCTAGCTGGTCAACCACCCTAACCAGCTTTAACCCATGTATACCAGCTACTACTTAGGCTGGTTTTAGGTGGATTAACAACCATCTGATGATGACCATATTGATCAACCTGGTTAGGAAGGCTAGACCACTCTGATGAAATGTTTGAAAGCCTGACCAGACTGACAACATTTAACTGGTATGGCCTGTTTTTTCAGCAGGGAGTCAAGAAAAAGATAGAGAGAGCAAATAAGGGAAAGATAAAACCAGTGTTGGAGGTAAAGCGTTAAGTAACACGCGTTATGTAATCAGATTACTTTTTGGAATAACGAGTAATGTTATGCGATATTTCTTTTTATTTTAGACAATAATATATTTTAAATAAGTAATGTGTTGCTTTTGTACACCTCTCCTTTCCCCGTATTGTGATAAATCAGAAGTAAACGTGTGCAAACATCGGGGAGGAGACGCGCATGATGGGCACTGTAGTGTGTGCATGATTGGTATTGTAGTTCTAGAGAGTATGAGCCATGCTTATCAGTGATGGGCAGAGATTTATATTAAAAAAACTGAAAAATATTGCTGTTAAAGAAATGTAAATCTGAACGCTTCAGTGGAATCAAATTTTACTCATCATTTGCAGTGGTTGATTTTTTTTGTTACATGAGCAGCTGTCATAAAATTTGCCATTGTCATGAAAATCACAGCAAAATGTGTCTTTATAAGGCAAAATTCTGTCAAAAATGTAACTTTCAGGTAAGTGAAACTTCGATTCTCTCGATTGATTCATGCAGGCTGCATTTAAATGTGTGTAAACACATTTTCGTGGTATAATATAGCACAGGCTTAAGCTTCCCATAGAAGTCTTTTCCGTGGCCACGGCATGATTATACAGTTACATACAACGTGGAATGATCGCTGACTGTTTGTGTATATGAATTGTTTTGTTTTAAAGTTGTCTCTAACTACTTCTCTAGGATCAGTTTGCATCTGAAATGCTCTGTTAAAGCCTTTGACATTCAACATTCTATTGAGTGAAACGTGATTTATTCATGTGTAAATACATGCTGCATTAAAAAAAATCAGTAAACGTGTTTAGGCAGAGGGATTATAAGACTAGTCTCCTACTGACCACGGCATGATACACAGAGTGAAATACTTGCTCAATTCACTGACTTATGCAGCCAAACTGCTCCATGTTACAGCTCCTCGTAACTGGAAGAATGGCTCTGGATCAGTGGCTCCGAGCAACATTCTACATCGATTGTGTACGCAGAGAAAATTTATTAATTTCTTAAAATATTCTACATTTTAGTTTTATAATAAACGAGTAATGTGATTTGTGAAAATTACAATTTGTATGACAGTGTTCAAATTATTCCATTTATGTTGTATCAACATGCACGTTTTCAGTGTGCTATCCGCAGTATGCACCGTGAATCAACTCAAAACAAGCATGCACTGAGATGACTTACAGTAAGTGAAAAATATTAATTTATTGATCAGACTTATTCCTTTAACATGTTAGGTTGGCATTCCCCACTGAATTTTTTCCTGACTTCTGAAAAACATCTTAAGCTGACTCTGGCATTGTCAATGGGCACTGCATATGATGAAATATATGATGCAGGTTCAAGTGTTGGACTTTACTGCTTTAAGTAAGACAGTGGTTATTCTTCATTATTCATATTGGCTGCCATGTTGATGGAAAAACAATCATGCATATTCTTGCTATTGATTCTTTATTATAAATATGACATGAAGACCTACTTTTTGTTTACCATGTTGCATGACCTGTAATGTCTCTTGTATACAATGCATGGCTTAATTGTATGGAAAGCATAGCATAGCAGAAGAGAGAGTGACTGTGAGAAAAAATTTACACAAAAACAATGCAAAAGTAACTTAACACTGTACTTTTAATTAACTTTTTAATTAATTAAGTTTATTTTTAAGGAGTAACACAATATTCAAACAAGTTACATTTAAAAGTAACGTTGCCAAACACTGGATAAAACCAGGAAAATGTTCTGAACACTTTTCACCTCAATAGGATATTGAAGTTCTGTTAAAAGTGTAACACATATTTCAGCCCTGCAGAAATGACGCTGTGGCTGATCTACACCTTATTCAGCTTGGCTTCACTCCCGAGACCAGCATAGTCTTGCAGCCTGGGACAGATTTACATAATAATTTGCACTTTGTGCATCTCACTTCGCCAACACGTAAATTTTGCTTTCTGTGAAGGAGGACACAGTTGTAGATCTTATGGAGGTCATACCACATTGCCTAACATGGCAAGTCTGCGCTAGTTCCATCAGAATTCTGAACAATATTTTTACACGAGAGAACTGAATCTGACCTGGGGCACGTTTTCCTTTAATAATGTAGTTTGCATGGTTATTGTGTTGGGAATAGTTCGGCAATGGTCTGGAGCAGTCCGTTTCTCATTTTTACACGTGGCTCTTCTCTTCCAGGTGATTAAGTGAGAATGGGCTGAGAGAGAAAAATTTATTTGAAGTGGCCTCCAAGTCAATAAAAGATGGATGCTGGGCACCTCGCGAATTGCCCCTCCTCATGCCCATATAAAAAGGAGAGAGATTACTGGCCGCTATAAAGAGCATTAGCATGGTGGAGCAGGGAAGGTTAGCAGCTAGCAGGGCAGGTGATGCGAGACGGGTATCTGGGTGTCTTTAGATAAAGATTTGTGTTATATTTTAGAGTCCATATAGCTGCCTAGTCACACACTTATTAGAGAGAAAAGCTATTACTACAGCTCACTAACAAACCCCCAGAATAGAAACACACTTTTCCTGGGTTATTCCAGCAAATAGAAAATAAACAACAGCAAAATTATTTAATGCTGGGAGGGAGTCAGAGAAAGAAAGAGTTGGAAAGAAATTGTAGAAAAGTGTGGATGATAGAGAAAGAGAGAAAGAGGAGAAGGAAAGGATCTGGTATAAAAGGCAGTTACAGTATCTAACACACAGATGTTCAAATTTAAGCTTTTAATCTTAGCATAACTGCTACCTTTCGGCACTTCTAGAAAGTAAACTGTGTAATTTCCACCACATCTCAAATTCTGTATTGTGTTTAATAGAATTCTGTGGTGGAAATTACTGTGATGGAATAATTTTACATTTTTAGAAAAAAAATAGCTGACTCCGTTGTCCTGCTAAGGCTAATTTCAAAGCTAACATTTCATGTATCCTAAACACACACAATTAAATATTATTTTCACACTTTTTGCATAATTGGCAACATTATTACAGCTTGATTTGAGATTATGCATTAACAAATATTTTGCTCTCAAGTGATATTTCTAAACAAGTACTCTGACTTTAAAAAAAAAAAATACATATATTGGGGACAACATTTTTTGGTGTGGTGGAAATTATGCCTCAACTGTGGGACTTTAAAAATTATACTAATCTTTCTTAAAACAATAAATATTGAAATGGTATAAGTTTAATTGTCTCTTTGTTTGGATCTTTGGATCTAATTGTTTTAAATATGTAATAGTTTGCATTAGTATAAAAAATGTTTTGTGTAATATTGAAAGTAATATCTGTACATAAAAGGCATTCAAAAAGTATTATAATAAATGAAGGCATGGTCAAAAGGTTTCTAATTAGCTTCAAAGGTGATGTAACTTTTTGATGTAAACAAAATACATTGTACTATGCAGCTACTATAAGTAAGTCACTTGTGGGTTTACCTCCACCAGAAGTAAACACTGAGTCTGCCAGACACTATAAAAATATTGATGTTAATATTTTGAGAAGCCTGCTTAGCGCCACTTATCCCTTTCTAGCTCAACCTGTAGTGTGTGTTTGGGGCGTGGCTACTTGTAGTAAGCTGATCAGCCAAGAGAATGTGAACATTCATGGCAGACATGTACAGAGGAAAGGGAATTTAGCTTTGCCTATATGTGCTAAAGCTAAAATTTGAAGAAATGCTAAATGACATAGAGACAGAGAATGGAGTGAAACCACATATATCACTGGCCTCACATTTAGAAGGTATAGGACTTTTTGGGGTTCGATGGAGATGCCAAACTTGCCATGTTGCTTCTCGACAGGTAAGCTACACTCAAGTAATGCCACACACAAGGGCGTAGATTTGTCTTGAACATTGGGGGGTTGCAGCATGAAGCAGTTAAGTTTTTCCTTTGATCATGGTACAAAAATGGGGGAGGGGTTGTACATGCTTGTTTTGATTTTTGGAGTTGGGTTACCTCCCTCCATCCCCACTGTAATCTACGCCCCTGGCCACACAAGTTAGCTCATTACTCTAGAGCTTTAGAAAAGTTCATAATATGCAAGGAATATCATTATGTTTACTAGTTACCAGAAGAACCATTGTGTGCTGGATCTGTCCAGTGTTCTGTCCAGTGTGTATATGTTATAGTGGTGCTGTTCATTATGACATTAAACATTCATCTCCTTTTATCTAGTATAGCCTATTTGTTCATATGGAATCAAAAAGTGTGAAATTTTTGTAATTCCGTTTGGTGCCACTAGTTGCGAAGAAATAACATACTTCACGTTTAATGTGACCTTCATAACAAAATGAAAATAATTGAGATCTGTTTCAATAAAAATCAACCACTGGGACCTGAAATTGCCCAAAGTTTAAGAAACATCAATAAATAATAGATACATCTCACTGACTAATTTTTTCAAATGTTTTAGTGTATGTTTTACAAGTTTGATAAAACTATAGTAAGTTTTACCTCACAGCATCAGCTGTAAAAGTCTAAAACAGAAAGTCTAATTCTAATTATTAATAACTTTTCCTTCAAACATATTTTCCAAAATACCACAGTACTAAAACTAAAGATTTAACATTGATTTTTCTTTTCTTGAGACTATTTCTGAGCTAAAAATCATATTCCCATAAGCTTGTCTAATGTTAGCCAGCTAACAAGATAACTAGCTAGTTATTTTCCCTGAAATATAAATACAATTTCTGATGTTGCTTTACAACATTATGGTTGGTGTTACCATTACATGCAATAAAAATACATTTAAGACAGGGTATTTCAAGCATGCTATACTTTGCTTGCACACCCAACACCAAGAACTAACTATTTTGTATCTACCCTTACTTTATTTTGTGTACTGATTGTTTGTACACATAAATATATCAGAGAGGTTAAAAATGTTTGACAAATAAGTGTTAAATACATGCCAACAGATAGCTTTGAAAAAGGTGACAGAATGTCAAATACTTAAGAGAAACCATGACACTGCCTATTACCTGAAAATTAATGGGTGATTATTCCTGCCTCAAAATCACAGCAACACAATTGAGCACAATGCAATCAGCCCTTCCTTTATATGACATTTGAGACAAGCCCCAACCTTTTCTTCAGCAGTTTTTACCCAGAATGCGCAAATCATCTTGACTTGTTTTGACTGCCATTTGGTAGAAGATATCAAATTAACCCAGTGGAATTTGACTTGGAAATGAAAGGCAAAGGAATAAATAACAACAGGGGTGATATTTCTTATGAGGTTTTTCTGATTGCTCCAATTTGCATCAGCGCAAAGTGGAATGGGCCTGGCTAACTCGTTAGCCTCCTATTCATGTTTGAAATGCGCTTTGCCTCATCTTCCCATTAGCAGGGGGTGGGTGTGGGAGAAGTCCTTCATTTTAACTTTGAAGATAATTAAACACATAATGGATATCACTGTCACCGAGAAACTCCACAGCTCGTTTATCGGCAGCAGTATTTTGTATGCGAGCCAAATTAAAAGGCTAGAAATGTGCTTGTTACTAATTCATTCGGCCATTTAAAGGATGGGGAGTGATGCGCTGGAGTGGGTGAGCCAATCTGTTTGACAAAAAGTGCTGCTTTCCTTCCTGATTTATGAGCTCTTTTCTCTTTTTTATTTCTGAATGGGCAAACTAAGTCTCGCTGTGATTTGACTTGACAAAATAGGTCGGAGGCGTGCATCTCTTTCACTCGCTGTCAAGTTTTTCTTACGTTATATAATGTGATAGCCAGGAAGAGCCAAGAAGTATCTATGAACAAGAGTGCAATGTTTGGTTTGTAATTTAGAATGATATCAACTTTATTACTTACTATTTCTCTAATGGCACATCATGTGAGAGATCCCATTGGTGGGATAATTTTTCCCTTTCCTGATGTATTGCACTACATATGTTTCCCTTTCAAATCCAAAGCAACCATCAGCGGCATTCTCAATCCTTATAGTCAAAAACCTCCCTTTGAAGGATCTCTGTACTGCATTTTTGCTTCAATAATAAATAATGCTGTCCATTTTACAGCTTTTACAGCGATGGGATTAGCCTGTACTTCGTGTCACACATTAGCATGCCCTGATTTTATTTGCATGTCAACTTCCATCACTGATTTGTTGAAAGTGCTTTTGAACTTGACAGAACAGGCTTCCAACACGGTAATGATCTCCATCATGGACTAGTAAAACTTTACTATCCCCATAACATACCTTTCAGCAGGAGTAATATAGTGTTCAGCACAGTGGTCTTAATGATAGCGTAAAAGCTTCACATTTGTCTGTTGATGTATGGGCTAGCCTCCAACGGTCTTTTACTCTAATTTAGTAAACGTGTGTGAAAACTAATAGAAAAACAATATGTTTTTTCAACCCCCATAACTTTGGAAAAAAAAAAATATTTTAGACTCAAGCATTGTTTCAAAACCTAGAGAGCTGCCTGTGGAGGCAGTATTTTAAAGCATCATAGACGTACTGTCAATGGACAGGCACACAAGCCTTTCAAAATAGCAAGTTTGGTAGACAAGCAAGAAAACCTTGATTAAAGCTTAAGTATGTGATTTCTGTGACACTAGTGCCACAGAATGGAATTGCAAAAAAAAGTGTTTTTTTTCAAAAATCATCTGCCCTTGATCAAACAAACAATTAGCCCCACCACCAACAAGCCATTGGTTGAGTAATGTTGTGGCTGATCTAAATGGGTCACTCAAAACAAACGCGGAAATTTTTAAAGTGCCACAGAGACACAGTTTACACACTGAAAAAAAAAAATCTGTTTGTTTATCTTATTTTAATTATCAACATGTTCCATACAATGAAAATTAGTTTATTTGATATGAAATAAAAATGTTCGCTCTAGTCAATTATTTAGCATGAAACCCTTAATTAATTGTTTAGTGAAAACCTAAATTAACTGTGTAGCGAAAAGCTAAATGGCCCAAGTTAACCTAACTTAAACTTGATCTGTTCTAATAACTCTATTGAACGTTGCAGCTTGTTACTGGCTAGCAGCAAACACTTTAGTATATTATATGTCTTTGTGATGGTGCTGAGAGTTTACAGATCTCCAATCAGTCATTAATCTGACAATCCCACAGTATTTGCTTCAAGAGAAAAGCAATACATATTTAAAAATATTGTACCCAACCTCGACCTAACCATTAGCGCCACTTTTCTCCACAATGGTAACCTCCAAAAAGTGACAGAAACTCTTCTAAATTCCAACACAGGGGCATCAAGTGTGTATGGCAGGGTATGGCAGCTGCCATACTTTGGCTGCCTGGTCAATGCAAAGGAATATATATATATATAATATATATATTTAATTACATGATTAACAAAGTAAATTCAGGGGCTTATTTTTGTGAAATTCATTTTACAGTAGTTTTTAAGCCACCTGTAGTTGTTATAACACCCTATAACAGCGCATATTCATCCAGAGCCTACGCTGCTTGTAATCACCAGAAATGTAAGTCTAGCTGATAACAACAACTAAGCAGAAGTGTTTAGCATCCGAGAGGAAGTCTCTCGCCATAATGGCGTCGCCTATGGAGAAGTCAGGAAAAAAGTGTTGCGCTCCAATCTTGTAGTGACAAAAATCTGTGCCATCTTGATGCGAAGTAAATGTAAAAACAGCTGTTAATTTATTAGGTGATGCAAACAGGACAAAAATCGAAATATCCAATATGTGCCTGCTGCACCTGTTATAAGCCTATCGTTAATATTATTCAAGCAACAATATTGACAAGAAAAAGAGAAAATCCCTCACCATCCTTGGCTGGATAACTTTAGTAGCATTAAGCACCATTAATGTAAAACTAATAATCACGCAGAAAGACTGTCAATATTTTAAGGAGTTCTATTTTTCAGTAGATCACTATTGAAAGTTTGATATAACTTTTTTTATATTTAATTGTAAAATTGACTCTGTTATTTATTTTATTAATGCTTTATAATGGACTCTTGAATAATAATCTTTATTGTTATATTTTGCAGCTTTCTAATTTGTTGGATTATGAACAACACTATGTGATTTTTCTTTAGGTATGTGTGTGTCGTATCAAACGTAGATGTTGACTCTGTTCACTCTGCATATTAAACTGGGATAGGAGAAAGTATTTTTTTCCTAGGAGAAAGTATTTTAAAACTGAAAAAGTTACATACCTCAGCTTTAAAGAATAAACAAATATTCCGTTCAACACTAAAAAGTATGGGTGTGCAGCAAAGCCATTGTCTATATTTGTATCTGTATCTATTCATATTTCAAAATTATCTGTCTCTGTATTCGGATAGAACCGGGTGTGGGTGGGGCTTTAACCGGAAGAGCATCAACACTAAATGAAACAGACATTTTTGTGTGTTACACTTACATATATAGTTTCTATTAATAAAATATGCAATTTATATGCCTTTTCATAATAACAGCTTAATAATAATAATTATTATTAGTAGTATTATTTTACAATTATTATTTATCTTACCAGATGAAGCTGAATTTGTAGGCTACATTAACTGTGGAGTATGTTTTTATCTGTGGTTTCTCCTTGTATTTCATATAATCTCTGCATGAAACATAATTTATGTTTTTTTGTTCATGTATAATAACATTATTCTGAAGGCTGGAAGTTTCAAGCAAAATGTGAAATGTCAAGCACATATTTGCAGTGAATAATAAATACAAATTCAAACATTAAAATAAATTACAAATATAGCTGCAAGCAGCGATGACGGGCCCAAGCAGCATTGGTCCATTTTGGAAAACAATGCAAGGTGGACACATGCATTTGGCATTTGACATTATTCTAAACAATTTTGAAGCAGTTTGGGTAAATAAAAGAGGACTGTTTTAAAGTCTGTTGTAAGAGCCACACTTCCTGCTGCTAGCAGGTGGCACTATGACTGTGTCCCAAAATAGTCATATCAATGTGATTAGCCCCGAAGACTACAAATACATCTAAATTTTGAGATATAATATATGAGACACTTCCTGATTCCCATTTTTGCCATTCATTTAATGCCTCGCAATGGCAACACCGATATATCAAAAATCTGTTCACAATTTAGCATCTTCAATGTCTTGGCATAATGTTGTCTAAATGTCATGACTGTCTTATAAATACCCTAGGAGGAGTATTTAAAAGTTCAGTGATTGCAATGTAAAACTAAATCCAAAATGGCCGACTTCCTGTAGGGCAGACCTAATGACTATAATCATGAAAGTTGTCTGTCTTGATGAAAACTATATAAGTACCAATTTTGATGACTGTAGGTGAAAATGGGGGTGCTACAGAGGCGGTTTATTTAGCAATTAGAACATTAGAGTGAAAACATGTTTTAAAATGTTAAAAGAGTGCATTTTTAAAACATGCAACATGTGAGTGACAGTAGGCTACTTGTCTTTCATGTTCTCGGCTTATGATCCAATCCAATGATTGAAGAAAAAACAGCACGCATTTCATTCGGCTCATTTGAGATGAGCAAGTTCAGTGCTGAACCGATCACCAGTGATCACCGGCAGATGCATGCTGGTTAGAAATATGTGTCTTCCTGTGTTATCATGACCACATATGTCAAAAATACTCCCACGAGAGCAAGGCGGTTGCAGTTTTAGCAGGCAGGCAGCGCAGTTGCTTTTTCTGAGTTGCACGAATTGCAATCACGATGGTAAATGATTTGCTGACGACACAGCTTAATGCTCATTGGCTTAAACAACCATGATGTTTTATTCTCTTTTAATATGTTGGATTTTTTATCAATAATATCATTGTAAAGGGATCAATGGAAAGGAGGAGGCGAGAACCAGCTTGACGATATAAATAATAGTTTCATGATAAACTTAAAAGACAACATAAACACACACATGACGGACATGTCCGTAAACGATCTCTGTCTCCCGCACGATCCACCGCAGTTGACCTTTAACCCTCACGGAGGCATAATTAGCCTAATACGACCCGGCCCCGCCCTCCGCCCTGCCACAATCATGTTTTAATGTGTATAAATTATAAGTGAATATTCCCAACATTCTGTGCAATCTCTGTATGGGATATGTGATTGGTATAATTTTTTTTTTTTAAATATCTAAAATACGTGTCTTTATTAAACTGAAAATGTATGGAAAGACATGTCTTATGGGGGGAATTAATTAACAGGTATAAGCAACAGAATTTAAATTGCATCCATTTTATTAACAACAAAGCACTTGAACGTGAATCATGCGATATCTGCCTTTAATCTCGTAATGGCTGATCCACTACGAGAAGTGAGAACTGTCTGACTTGACAGCTCTTATTTCACTCCTCCCCGGACTGCACCAGCCTGCTCTCGTCTACTTTCAAGGAGAGGCATTTGGCATCTCAAACGAGCCTAACAGGTGTGTCCACTGATAAAAATGGACTCAACCATTTTATCCAAAACATCGAAAATAGGGGGTTAATGGGGAAAAACATGACTGATCCTCTATTTTTATGTTATCACGTAATCAAAAATGTATAATTTCAATAAAATATTGGTACTAATTGATTTTTATGTTTCCGAAATCATTCACTCGTTCACTATTTCCTGTATAGTGAATGGTAGTGAGTGCACTATATCTCAGCAGTGAATGAAATGAGTGAGTGAATTCGGACGATGACGTATAAACCAAGCATCGGAGCTCTGGGGCTGTCACAGAAACAACGTCACATATTAACTTTAAAAATACTTGTGCCCGGTTGCTTAAAGCACCTTAAGTGTAATTTTCCCTTTAGAATGACTTAAAGTTTCCCTTTAAATTTAATTCCAAATATTGAAACCGAATGATACATAACCTGCCCACAAATGCAACAGTAAATAGTAGTCTGTGTTTATGACAAGGTGGGAGCCGCTGTGCAATACAGATGAATGAAAAACAAAGGAATAAAAGATAATACATCCATGTTATGAATCACAAAACACCAAGCATAATAATTAGATAACACTTACTAGAACTGTTCACCCCAGGAAACCTCTGGCTGCAAAAAAAATATATAAACTCCAGCCACTTGTCCTCGCATCTAGCTCCAGCGTTGGTGTGTCATGTTCAGAAATGATCACGAGACACCCCTATGATTTTTTTTTACTTTGAAGACAATTACTCTTCACTGTCAGAGCTTCAGAGAGGTGAAAGGTGATAACCGACAGTCAGAACTCACATTTTAAGTGATTCTTACTGGAAAATCTGCTCGGAACAACACTATTTCATGGATTTTGCTCCCATCCAAGTGCCCTGCGAAGGCTTGATCAGCACCAGTTATAACACAGCCAGATGTTGTAAGGGGAGGGTTCGTTTTAATTCAAAAAAGCATTTTATTGGGCAGAAAGTTTGTCGAAAGTCTGAAGTGTAGAATGAGTCATAAAATTGTTTAATCTATATTGGTGGAAGAGAGAGACTGGAGATTTTATATGCTTATATCTAATGAAAACAAATGGTCAACTTTTAGAAGTACACTAGCAAATAGATGACTATAAAGGTAATAAATATAGATGAGAAGCAGCTAACTTTAATTTTGATTTCACTGGATCTTTAGTTATTTATTTTTTTGTTAAGAATGCCCTATAAACTTAGAACGCCCCTTAAGTGCCATTTTTCTATGTAAACCTTAAGGTTGGGAAGTTAAAGGGTTTCAAAAAACAAGATGGCTTAGTTTATATAACCAATTGAAGAGTGCAATAGGTCAAGGCGATTTATTTCACAATAGAAAAATTATTGCAAAAAATTATTATATATATTATTTTTGGCATAAAATTATGCACAATATGAAACAATTAAATGAAAACAATATGATTACCTGTGGCAAAAGGCTGCCATGGCTGAATCACAACATGCTAATATTCAGTACACTTGCTTATGTGATATTGCTTACAGATAATAATACTAATAATATAACCATTTAATACTATATTATTGTATAATAAATGTAATATTATTGTGACTGCTTTGAATATTACACATTTATACAGTAGTAATATTTTTCTATTGTAACATCTTCAATTTCATGCAATCCGTTGAATAAAGCTCTCATTTCAGCAGGACGTTTATTTTGAAAGATCTTTAAAGTTTTTCCTGTTTGTGAAGAGTTCATTATATCAAGCTTCCTGTGACTTGCGAGCTGAAATCTCTGAGCTGCAATGGAGAAAGAGTTCATTCGAGAGTTCACAGCCGTTTATACACTAAACACACTGCTCTGTGGCTCTGCAGATGGAGACTATTGGACACACTGCATGAAATTCAAGCATTAGCAGTGTGTGTTGTATTTGTGTGTGTGTGTTCATGCCTGTTTGGGTGTTTGAAGGAGATGACAGGACAGAGAGTCGACTGAATAATATTTTATTAAATGACAACCTTCTGCTGTTTAATGATCACAATTGGTCAATTGGCTTTTTTTATTATTATTTTCAAATGGTCTTTGATTTCATCTCTCAACTCACATTACATTACAGTTTGCTAATGGCAGCATACTTTAATATGGTACCGAAATTAACAATAGATGATATTGGTGCTAAAAGAGAGTTACATTTTCTCCCAAAGTTTCCACATTATTTGATATATGGTTTGCAAAAGCTGCCATCCGGAAGCTATTTAAATGGCTAAACGCTAAAATTGCATCCATATTACATCCAGTATTCGGTTATTAATATTGCTCCTTCTTTCAAAGAAATGCTGAATCGAGTCTCTGGAGAGGAGGTGCCACACCATCAACTTCAAAGTGGTCATTACATTGTCACATGCCAGTGCATTATGCAGTTAGAGCGATGATGTTCTTGTCATTGCATATCTAACAGAACAATATCACGAACAGCTAATGTCAGTTACCTCCACTTGCCAATTACATGGTATGCTGGTTCACGTGTTTGACTAATATAGACGTATAGCACCACAAGTTCTTTGAAGAAGAATCAAAACGTCCCCATCTGCACTCTCTTACACACAGAGCTCTGTTTTTAGACAATTTTGTGCAGGTGTATCAATAACTGCTATTATGATGGTGCATGTAATTACTCATAATTATTGTGACAAATTGTTATGCAGGCATTTTTGCCAGATAGTTCTGGTGGACTCCCTCGCCTCAGCGTCCTCTAAATTGCACATTGTCATTTACCCTTGACTTCTTCCATAAAGTGGAAAAGGGTGAAGACTGCCACATGCCTTACTAGATCCATATGAAATCATACACTCTCCATTGAAAAAAAGAGAGGGGAAGCTAAAGAAAATGAGAAAGCTGCACAATTTGTTCCTCTTTGAATCATCTGGAGTCCTGCATTATAATTTATTCTGAGTACATTGGTTTGTCAAGAAATTATGGCATATATGTGCTAGGTTCTCTCACACACAAAATTCACTACATGGGAAGCATTACTTGGCAACGTTGCTGAAAGAAACCCCACCTTTAAACAGCCATAAATGGTTTGCCGATGATGAGAGACCAGCTAAGACCAGCAAGACAGTTTAGGCTAGTTTAAAGAAATAATTGACCCAAAAATGTACATTGCATCATCATATACTCATTCCAAAACTGATTTTCTTTCTACTGTGGAACAAAAAAGGAGATGTTAGGCAGATTGTCAACTTCAGTCACCATTCACTTTTATTGTATGGAAAAAGATGCAAAGAAAGTGAATGGCGACTGAGGTTGTCATTCATATCACATGAGGGTGAGTAAATTAGTTTTCATTTGTGTTGGACTATCCTTTTAAGCTGTTTTTTTTGTGTGTTTTTTTTTCAACAGGCAACTGTATCCACATTTTATGAAGTGTGAGGTTACTGTCCATTTACTGAGACATTTCATAATGTTATCAAGAGATGACATGGCAATAACTTGTCTTAAGAAACTGACTTAGTCTATGTCCTTTACATGAATAAAGCTTAACATTTCTAATAGTGAGAAGCTTAGCATATCTAATTAATCAGTGTCTCTCAGCTCCTTGTCTCATACAAACAGATTCTACATGGCCTTTTAGGCAAAAATAACATAATGGAAATGTAATCACATCAATCAACTAATTTTCTTTTAGTTTTGCCCCTGTTTTAATGGGATTTGTACATGTACATTTCAAAAGCGCTTATCCCTCATGCCCTTTCCATATTTTAAACACTTCACTCAGTGTAAAATGTGAAAATATGCAGTTGTTGCCTTGATACTTGATAAAACCCTTAAAATATGTTAGTTGGTAACCCAATGCAGTCAAGTTGACTCAGATATATTGAATAATAATTTTAACTTGAATAAAAACTATTATTTAAATGTTCCAAATTTACCAGCCAAAAGTTTGGAAAGACCAACCATTTATTTTATTATTATTATTAATCACATGTTAGAACAATTAGTTAATTTTTTTATGTTAATTTGTTAATGTTAATTTTATCATCAAACTGTGAAAATAACAAAAGAAAACAATTAAATAAATAAATGTGCTTGTTCAGTTTACTTAACTAATAGGTCTAATGCAACACAATTAACGAATGCAACACAATTCTAGAACATTTAGTCACAACTTGCTTTTATTGTGTTCAAATTCCATTTAAATTTGTAAAATTGAAGCTTACATAATCCATTTCAGTTGGGACTATATGAATACTTTTTGTGGCGTTTATGTAGCATAGATAAAACTGGCCAGGGGATTTACATTAAACTTTGCATGGGATTGGATAGGGAGAACAAGTGTTGAAATGAAGTGTTATTTTATGCATTTTGAGCAAGATGAGAAAATGAGGAGATTTGTTACTGTTTAATGTTCTGCTATAATGATATTTAAAAAGACAGCCTGTTATTCTGGAGTTTTGGTGGTTACCATTGTGGTGAAGAATGGCACTTGTGCTTAGTTTGAAGATGGATTTTCACTCTCAAGTGATACTTGATTTGAGTGCTGCTTAGCTGTATAAGCAGTTGCAATAAAATTGACAGAGCAACAGTTTTATTGTCTTTACACTGGCTCACCTGGTATATTAGAAGTGGGCATTGAGTACATTTTGTAGTCAAGTACTCTAGTTCAACCTTCAACGAGAAGTTCAACCTTCAACCATTGTACGTGTTTTTCTCATTCAAACTTGAGCACTATTCATAAACAACATCTAGATAAAAAAAAAACTACAAAAAATAAATAAATAAATTAATACATTTGCACTCAGTCACAGAAACATACATTCCAAGTATTCTGAAGCAATACAATCCCTTCAGATAATGACAGAATTTTAATTTTGGGTGAACTATTTATTTAACAATGTCATGCATCTACAGTGCAAACGAATGTATTGAGTTGTAACGGCAAGATTTATGTGAGAAAAGCATTCATTGTTCCCCACAGCAAGCAAACGCACATCAAAAAATCTAATTGCAATATTCGAGTAGTGTTTTTAAGTTGAATGAGTACTCGATTAATCGAGTACTCATGAAAATCCTTAGCAAATACTATTGATTACGAAGACAAATTAAGTTGCACCAACATGAGATTTTATTTTCGCAGTGCAGCTATCGCAAGCAGCAGTCACTCATTTTATTGAAAGCATTTTGTGTTACAACACTTTCGTCCTATTTCTGTACATTATAAACATTTTAGATGCCCGTTAGCTGTTAATATACTTGTGACTTTTGTGTTTGTTTCGCTTGCATTCATTTGCTTCAAACACTGGAGGCGCACAAGGCTGCTGATCCGTTCATCAGAGCACCGACCGCCGGCTCAGCTCGGCATCCAAAAGGTAAATATTGTTTCATTGACAGTGTTTTTAATGTGGAAGAAAAGTTCTTAATTATGTTCTGCACCCATAAACCTATCAACATCCCACAAAGCTTTCCTCCTCTTTTTCCTCCTGTCTGGTCATTTCTCTCTCTCTCTCTCACACACACTCTCTCTCTTGTCCCTCTCTTCTGCCCCTCCATGCCTGGAGGAGCAGGGAGATGTGAGCTTAACGTGTATGACTGATTACTGTAATTCATACACTTTAATTAGCTGCACAAACCATTAGCCACAATTAGACTATTACAGAATGCTTTGTGGCAGGAGCAAGCCTGAGGAGTATGTTTATCAGCTGGAGGAAGAAAATGGAGAGAGATACAGAGAGAGAAATAGAGAGAGAGGGGGAGGATGAGCTTTCAGTGGAAATTCACACAAGCGTGAAAGTATTAGCCCGGGCACTGATGCAAGGGTGCTGGCAAATTCAAAAAAGCTAATAATACGAATGCCGTCTAAAACACAAACATTAAATCGTTAGGACAGCCAATCAATTTCTTTGTTGTCGATAAAATTAGGTTTATTGTTAAAGACAGTAGCTCCATTTCTGAACATTGAGCTGTCCTGCTGTCAACTACCTTCATAGGCAATTTGCCTTCTAAGTCAGCATTCCTTACTAAAATAGAACCTAACAAGTGAGCAATTTGGAAAGTTAGGCAGCAACTCCTGATCGTCATACAAATACAATAGTATTTCTCACATGAAGCACACAGGATAAAAAATATTCTATAATTGTTTCAATATTAAGTTGTAGCAAAGTCTAGATTCTGGTATTAAACACGATTTTTAAGAAATTAAGTTGAAATAACCCTGATTGGTTCAACAGAAGCATGCAGCGGATTGCTACTAAATGAAGCAAGTTTAACCTCTACATTTAACATCTTTTCAACAAATGAATAATCATATTAATATCAATATCAATACTCTAAATTAATGAATCATAATAATAATCTTTATTAATTAACCAACTAAACTAAACCAACTAAAGATGAAGAAGAGTTGTGGTTTTTGGGAAATAAAGCAACGAGGTGAATGAACTGAGACACGGAAGCGAGAGCACAGCGGGACTGGGAGATTTCAAAACTGTGTCACAGTTGATTGCAAGTAAATTCTTAATGCTTCTGAACTTCAATGCATGCATACTTTTTTATGGATAACTGGAAAAATTCAGTTGAATTACAGAGAACCAGTGACATGCCAAACGTGTTTGGGGAATCTCTTTCTACTCCCTTTTAAACTTTGAGTTGTGCATATTCCTCCCATTACTCTTTGACTTACATTTATATTTATGCATTTGGCAGATGCTTTTATCCAAAGCAACTTACATTATTACAGGGACAATCCCCCCGGAGCAACTTGGAGTTAAGTGCTTTGCTCAAGGACACAATGGTGGTGGCTGTGGGGCTCGAACCGACAACCCTCTGCTTAACAGATTAGTGCTTTAGCCCGCTACGCCACCAACACTCCAGACTTTTAATGGTAAACATTGAAAGGGGAATCATGGAAGTTACCATGCTTTTTAAGCTTCCCCGATCTCCCAACTATTCAAAATTCAGACACATTTGTGCATTCATACATGCACACAAAAAAGACTAAGCCTACACACATACCATCAATACAACCTCAGAGCAGTAGGTCTGTCTGTAAAGGTTTATCTTGTTAATAATCAATTCCCTTTTAGAAACAAAATTAAGGGATGGTTACTTCTCGAACCAGACATTTGCGCTCTTGTTGCTCATTAAATAGTTAAAAAATAGAAAACGTTAAAAACTTGGCAACTAAATTAACGCGGAAATGCTTCCATCACATGCTTCTGTGCAAACTGTCCCTTAATTCTGAAGAAAAAAAACAACAGGAGCAACATTAATATGCATTATTAAATGGTAAGGTTACAAATGGTTCCCTCTGTTCTCTCTGGATCTCTTTCTCTCCCTGTATCTCAGTACAGTAATATCGGGGATGACATTCCTTTATCTGTCATGTCTATTTATGGCTCTGAGCTCATCTGTGTGAGGTTGTTTGCAGTTGAAATAGTGTTGGACCACAAGGGATTTTATCCAGAATCAGGGGGTCACTTCACAAAGCAGGAGAGAGGGATGTTCAATGAGGACAGTGGTGCAGTCAGAAATTTGAACCTGAGGCACATGCCCCAGTGCTCTTATAAATTTTAAAAACCGATCGAGACCTTTAAAGGGCAGGGCTTGGCTTGCTGTGGAGAGGAGCTTTTTCTCTGTTTCAGGCTTGTCAGAGCTAGTGAACTCAGTCATCAAAAGTACCACGGTACCGTCACCTCACAGAGAAGCTATGTTGACTGTGTCCCAGTGGTCTGCACAGGTAAAAGACTTAGGTGACCTTACTGTGAAGAGAAAAGTTCAAGTAAGGTTATCTTCAGTCACAGAGACAGTCATTAATGGAGGCCTAACTTTCTGACACTTTTTTAAAATGTATTTTTTTTCTACATTGCACCAGATGTTTAATCCCAAGTGATTTACAATGTTCCGTTTTCACATTTTACGTGTTTGAAATGTGGAAGTAAACTATAGCGTTATAAACTTCCGTAGGGGTACATGGGAGAAATATAAAAATATTAAATCTGCAAATATTATTTTTGTGTTACCATTTGCTCCAACAGCAGAAAAAAAAATTCCACTATTACATTTCCACAACCTTCCAAAAGAGGAAAAAATAAGAGATGCATTACAACAGTCAGAATAGTCAAATTTACTGTCATTAACTTGTTGAGTAATTTATTTACATGTGTAATTAATGCCATCGTAATACAGCATAAATAATGTTAAAATATTAAATTAAATATTTGAAAAAAAATATTAAGTATGCATGTTGGTTTTTTCACGTATAAATTAAGGTGAAAATGCTTCCATAAACGTTTTACAGTGACAATCCCCATGTAGCAACCTGAGGTTAAATTCAAGATGAAACACCATTCACGACCTATTTTATTTCAGTAATATAAAAAACAGCATTAACATTGACCAATAGCCCATTGTGGATTAGGTCATTTCAAAGGCAGAGCAAGTTATTACATTTTGATGAAACGTTACGAAGACAAACATATTTTTCCCTTGGAAAAAATGTGTAAAGATGAATCTTATACAATATGACCAGTGATGAGTATTAAGAAGGTAAATATGGTCAATTTCTATGTAGACTTTAAGGGCTTTACTAAAGGGGATAGCCAGTACCAGATGGAATCTGTGTGCAGAACTCCACAGAAAATTGCAGAATTGCATCATCTGTCATCACAAAAGTTCTACTTTATTTATGCTTGCTTATTAAATATTTCCACTAATTTGGGTAGGTTTAAGCTACCATTAATAGTGACTGCATATACATAACCCCAGAAAGCAGGTTATTGCGAGAAAGCGGCATATTGTGAGAAAGCAGCGTTCTTGTTTATATGCACTATATAAGCTGCGTACACTTTACTCCCATATAGATATACTCCCATATAGATATAGTCGGCAAGGAAGCCCCGCCCACTGTTGGGGGAAAGCAGAGCCCTGTTAGCATAGTTACTCATTCATTCCAAAGAGAAAAATGGGGAGAAATATCCGATAGATTTGAAAAACATGATGAAAAGCTGTTGTGTTTTTTACACTTCAGACAAAGCCAAAAAGCCTGGAACTGACTTTTTATCGCATTCCAACCAACAAAATTAGAAGCTGAAAGAAGACCACTGTGGCTGCTAGCTTTTGAGTTGCAGAGTCATACTGTTCAGAAGGTTACATTTACAATTTTCACGTTAATGTTTTGTTATTCGATTGATATTTAAAATACTTAACTGATATTTTTTATTATCAATACTTTTATTTATATATTTTAATATGATTATTAAAGAGATTTATCCACACATTTATGATATTTTGAAATGATTGTTCACTTAAATAGCCCAAATTTAAGGCGAAACCTGTGCTATGGCTGATGCAATTTCAATGGAAGTTCTTTAATTATTTTTATAGTAAATTCACATTCTCAGAGGGCAATGCAAGTAAGCTTCAACTTTGGTAAGGTTAAAATAGTAGACATACAATAAAAATGTAAATAAAAAACAAAGTATTGGGATTTAATTATGATGGGATTAAATAAATTGTACTTATTAAGTAATATGCAGTAATTTTCAATATAATTACAATCACACAGTTTTCATTATTTTTTCTTCTGAATAAGTACATTGTCTGGCAGTAAAGACACAGCTAATTGAGATGAATATACATTCATACCCAGTACTGGGTACCTAAACATTTACAGCAACTTTTCCTAATTAATTAAACACAATAAAACACTCACCATACCAAACGGTAAGCACAATATCCCCCGAGAAGTGTGATTCATTGGAGTATGAAAACCAATATAAGCAGCAATCCACTCTGATCATGTCAAGTTTTTTCAGGTATCTTGTCTGGTTCTCATCATTATTTTTCTGCTAGTACCGCTGTTGTGATGATATGATGATTGATTTAGTCTTGAATCTGATCTGATGTTTTTCAAACACACAAAACCACAAAGCCAGCATATGGAATGTGATAAAAAAAAAAAATCAGTCAAATTTTTTTTGGCTTTGCCTGAAGTGTAAAAAAATACTCAACATTTTTTCATCATGTTTTTCATTGTTAAAATAGCCAAATCTATTGGAAGTTTCTCCGTTTTCTCATAGGAATGAATGCGTAACTATGGTAACAGGTCTTTGCTTTCCCCCACGCTAAACCACGCCTCCAGTGTATGATGCATTGCTGACTACATGCAGCTTTCTCCAGAGCAACGTAATTACCCTGCGACGCTTGTGTAAATAACAAGGATGGTATCCGAGGAAGACTTCACTATTTTATTCTCTGTTGCTTCGCTTTATTTCCAGATATTCCAGAGTTGTTGCTGTGTTTGTTGCCTCACCTTTCTATAATGACCTGCAGCGGAATTGCGCTTCGATAGTGGGGTTTCCCTTTATGTAAAACTCCGGGATTCCCTCGCTGTATGAGCGTATATATGCAATCTTGAGGGACCATCGATATTTTAAGTGGTGTTTATAAATGGGTACAGTTTATAGCATATGTGCTTTTCCCACTGTATTCCCAGAAATGTTTTGTTGACTTGTTGTTGGACTTGTTTGTTATTCGGTCTGTTCTAAGCACATGCATACATAAGCAGGGCGGCTGTGGCTCAGGTGGTACAGCGTGTCGGCTGCCAATCACAGGGTTGGTGGTTTGATTCCCAGCCCATAAGACTCCACATGCCGAACTGTCCTTGGGCAAAACACTGAACCCCAAGTTGCTCCCAATGGCAGGCTAGCGCATTGCATGGCAGCTCTGCCGCCATTGGCGTATGAGTGTGAGTGTGGATGGTTGATTGGGACACAGTGTAAAATGCTTTGGTAACCTCTAAGGTTAAAAAAAAAAAAGCTATATAAGTGCAGACCATTTACCATAAGCAGCTTTCTCCAAGAGAAACCTAGGTGAGTTAAACCACTTTCTCTTAATCACTTAAGAGGAAAGGAAATCGGCATTCTGCATTTACATGCTGTTTCAGAATGCTGCTTTCTGCAAAAACCCTGGAATAACCCGCTTCCTGAAGTGGTGAGTATAGTATGCTCAACTACATTTAACATAATTTACTACTGTATACTTAAATCCACATAAATTCAACAGAATTCTGCAGATAATCAGCAAAGAAAATCTTAACAAATTCTGTAGATTCTATCTGGGCCTGGCAAAATCTTGAGTATTTGCAGTATATATACACAACAGTTAGTTCCAGTCCTCAAATCTGATTGGACGTTCCATGAGCACTGATGGTCTGACAACATCAGCACTCCAAAGCTTCACTGTGTGTTTCACTCCGCTTGTATTTATACCATTCTAAACTAAAGTGTAAGAGCAGTGCATATGTGTTAAGCGCTACTGTTTGTCTTTTTTTGACAATTACATATGTTAGCCAGCAGGTGGTGGCAAAATATAATTTTTGTGTGTAATATGAGTCAGTTAGGTGACCTGAAGTGAATCCGCATCAGCCATTTACATACAACAGCTTTTCGAGATCGCTTGTATTACTGCTACATTACTTAAGCTAGGAAATAGCTTTAAACGGCTTTAAATGAACAACTTCAGCATTACGGCTCATCACAGCTGAGAGACACAACAGACTGATTAATTACACAATGGGTGCTATTTAAAATGGCTGAGGACATTGTGGTTTCTATAGTGATCGACTCTTGCACACTGGCTACTGTGAAATAGGGAGAAATACCCCTGCTAGGATGCTATTTTTCCATTGAGAAAGCTGATCTTAAAGGGGACCTTTTATGCAAAATTCACTTTTACATGGAGTTTGTATATAAATGTGAGTTGGCAGTGTGTGTACACAACAACCCAGAATGTTAAAAGTCCACCCACTCCTCTTTCTTATATTTCTATTGATCAAAAACAGTGTGTCAAAATGAATGGTTTTCGCCCACGACTGGTGACTGACTCCACCCTATTATCATAGATCCTCCCCTGAGTGATCTACACACAGTCTGCCAATTGTTTCCACGCTGGAGCAGATACAGTGAGAAGAAGAATGTCTCAGCTTCGTAAGCGCCATAAGTGTTAAAAGTGAACATATGTTATGTATACCTTGCCTTGTCTCACGTTTGCCCTTTGTTTGTCATTTTTGTCACTTTCGTAGTTCCGTAGTTTTCATTTTGTCCCTTTTGTAGTTCCATAGTTTCCTCGTGTTCCCCTTCTGTCGCTCTCTCCACGTTGTGTCAGAGAAGCGACACTAGGGGTCTCTCTTGAGCGCCGATATTCACATCTGAACTATGAAAAAAGGCCAATGAGAGTTGGCAACCAGTATTTGCATGTCCCGCCCCCGGACATACGGTTATTTAAGCGGCGCAAATACGGGAATTCATTCAGAAAATTTCTGCGGAGCCGATGGTCGTGTCTGCAACTGCTGCATACTACACACCGAGTTCCTGTCATCCCTCTGCTGCATAACTGTTGGATTCCACGGCGCACAACAGCGGCTTTCTCCTGTTTGCACGGCTGTGCATTCCTGCCCCTGGGCGATCGACAGTGCAGATTTAAAAACTCTCACAAGTTTTTCCCTAAAAGAGTGATTTTATTTAAAAGAGTAATTTCCTCTAAAAGAGCAAAACACAGCGGCGTTGAACGTCCTTTTAAGGACGCGTCTTTATAAAGATGCCCTTCTGCCCCGTGTTGTTTCTGGATGCGGTAGAGTGCTCTCCGCTTCCGACGGCCACAGGCGCTGTCTCGTGTGTCTGGGTAGCAATCACAAAGGCTGCGTTTGTGGATGGTTCATGTTCTCACTGCGAGAACATGACCATGACAACATTGCGGTCGCGGCTTGCTTACAACCGTGAGCAAGCCACTCCAGCCGCCCCCCGTATTGCTCCTTCTTCCCACGGGATTGAGGACGATGCGGCTGGCGATGGAGGCGATTTGGGGATGGCTACGGGTGCAGCTCCGCCGGGTACGCCCCCTCGGACCACCCGCGCCCCAGCACGCTCGTTGATTCCCGACCCTCTTGCGATGGAAGCCGATGAGCTCGCCGTGACATCGGAGGGCGCGGCATCTGATGCAGAGGACTCCCCTGGGCTGCCGCCTTCGGGCTTGCACGCCCAGGCTGAGGCTGACGCACAGATGTCCGACATGCTTTCCCGGGCAGCCAACAGCGTGGGCTTGGATTGGAACCCTCCATCCTCCCCACAGCCATCACGGCTGGATGACTGGTTCCTGGGGTCTGCGCGCCGCTCACAGCCTCGCCTCCCCCCGGTTCCATTTTTCCCGGAAGTGCATGACGAGCTGACGTCTTCGTGGAGAGCACCCCTCTCCACTCGTCACACCGCCACAGGCTCGTCTGCCCTCGAGCCTTCCAGGGCTCCGCCTCTCAAGCCCCTCGAGCCTTCCAGGACTCTGCCCCTCAAGCCTCTCGAGCCTCCCAGGGCTCCGCCCCTCAAGTCTCTCGAGCCTCCCAGGGCTCCGCCCCTCAAGTCCCTCGAGCCTTCCTGGGATCTGACTCCCGAGCCTCCTATGGCTCTTCTCCCCGAGCCTCCTACGGCTCTGCCCCCCGAGCCTCCCTCAGCTCCACCTCCAGAGCCTTCCAGGTCCCCGCCCCTAAAGCCTCCTACGGCGCTACCTCCATCGGCTCCACCTCCTGAGCCTTCCAGGCCTCCGCCTCTAGAGCCTCCTGCGGCGCCACCTCCCTCGGCTCCGCCTCCAGAGCCTCCCAGGTCTCCACCTCTAGAGTCTCCTCCCACGGCTCCGCCTCCCACGGTTAGGCTTCCTGAGCCTGTCCTTGCCCTGTGGCCAGCTCCCAGGCCTCCTGAACCTGTCCTTGCCCTGTGGCCAGCTCCCAGGCCGCCTGAGCCTGTCCTTGCCCTGTGGCCAGCTCCCAGGCTGCCTGAGCCTGTCCTTGCCCTGTGGCCAGCTCCCAGGCCTCCTGAACCTGTCCTTGCCCTGTGGCCAGCTCCCAGGCCTCCTGAACCTATCCTTGCCCTGTGGCCAGCTCCCAGGCCCCCTGAACCGGTCCCTGTCCTGTGGCCACCTCCCAGGCCCCCTGACCCAGCCCCCTCTGTACCCCCCTTGGACTGCCGGTCTGCCCCTCTTTGCCCCCTGGACTGCCTGTCTGCCCCTCGTTGCCCCCTGGACTGCCTGTCTGCCCCTCGTTGCCCCCTGGACTGCCTCCCTGCCCTTCGTTGCCCCCCTTGGTCTGTCTGCCCACCTCAAGCTTCCCCCCCAGTCAAAAGCATGGTAGTACCATGGTAATAAGTTCAAAATAAACATGGTAGTACCATGGTACTATGTCCAAACTAAGCATGGTAGTACCATGGCACTTTGTCCAAACAAAAAAGAAAAAACATTGTAGCCCCAAGGTACTTTGTCTAAAAAAGTGGGGCAATACAATGGTACTGTCTAAATAAAGCAAGGTAGAACCATGGTACTATATCCAAATAAACATGGTAGCATCATGGTACTATATCCAAACATATGCATGATTGTACCATGGTCCGTTGTAAAAAAACAAAAAACATGGGATTACCATGGTACTATGTCTGATAAAAACATGGCAATATCATTATATTTTGTAAAAAAAAAAAAAAAGCATGGTAGTACTATGGTACTGTGTCCCAAAAAAAACATAGTAGTACCATTTAAAAAAAAGCATGGTAAAACCATGGTACTATATCCAAATAAGCATGGTATTACCATGGCAAATGGTAAATGGTCTGCACTTATTTAACCTTAGAGGTTACCAAAGCGCTTAACACTGTGTCCCAATCACCCATTCACACACGCACTCATACACCAATGACGGCAGAGGAAATCGAAATGCCAACCCTGTGATTAGCAGCCGACCCGCTCTACCACCTGAGCCACAGCCGCCCACACTACACTACATCCAAATAAACATGGTAGTACTGTATTACTATATCCAAAATAAGCATTGTAGTACCATGGTACTAACTCCAAAATAAGCATGTTATTACAATGGTACATTGTCCAAAAAAAGCATAGTACTACCATGGTAGTATGTCCAAAAAAGCATGGTAGTAACATGGTAGTATATCCACAAAAATAAAACAAAAAAAAAACATGGTAATTCCATGGTACTACTATGTACAAAAAATATGGTATTACAGAGGTACTGTTTACACTCAGATGTGTATGACCCTGTCCACTATAAAGATGGTTATTTGCACCTTGACTCCATCCCTTCTTCGACCTTGAGTGATGGTTGGCACCAGGAGTGGATTTATGCCGTAATGTAAAAACATTTCTTTCTGACTGGTTGTTTGGTTGTTGGAGATCATACATGTTCAAAGTCGAGGCATCTGCAGTGATACTTTATGGAACAACTTCAGTGGCTGAATGTGACTCCATTTTGCCCCGTTCTCACATGGCTACATTGCAATTGTCTGGTTCACTAGAGCCTGTCGCTGTGTGGGAAAAGTCTGCTCTTTGATGGACAGACACTCTCGTTCATCTGGCTGATCTCCCCCACTGAAACCGGCAGATCCAGTCCTCAGTTTATCTGAACTTATAAGACCATCTGCAGCTCCTGGGCCAAGCCTAGGCCTAATGCCCTAATCTGTGCCTTCTGGCTTGCTTCTGCTGATGTCAGGATAAGAAATGGACTAAATTTGTGTTAATTAATTTAGATGCTGAAAAAGTTTCAGGAACAAGTTTTGAAGTTGGTTGATTGTCTGAGGTCAACATAATGGCTTCAACGAATGGTAAGAGTAGGGAGTTCAGCAGCAGCTTTCAGCAAAACATTCTTTTTAAATGTGAAAGTCTCTAAACTGAAAGTTCTCACCCATTAATGCCAGTTCAATTTCACAATATGTCTAGGATTTAAATAAGGACATTGTTCATAACTTATGTAACTAAATTCATGGCTTACCTTATTCTGATAAAGTTATAGGGTTACAGTGGTCTCCAAAAGTCTGCAAATTAGAAACAATTTCACTAATGGTATCAGACTTTTGGACAACACTATACTAAAATGAAGAGATGAAGAAATGAAGTGAACGTGTAAGTTTTGGGAAAAGTTCTACATGTTTATATGTGTAGCTTAACATTTGTTTGCAAGCCATAATTTATGCATTTACACCCTTTATACACCAACCCATTTTCCTTTGCCCCAGGGTTTGAGAACAAAGTCGAGATCTTCATAAATTATATTTTAGCTCTGGGCACTCTCTTAAAATGCTCTGAGCAATACGAGTTACCTTAATAGAATAGCAGTGTGCCACCTGCAAGGTTTGAAATTCAGGCTCAAAGACCTTCATGGGTAGCAGAGGGCCCAGAAAGAACCGCAGCTTCCTGAGTGCGGCCCACAGGTGGCCTCAGGCAAGGACAGGCCACACATATTCTCTGACCCTCTCTGGAGGTGACCTTGTGACATTACCTGCTGCATAAAAATGCTTTATAGGATGCCAAAGCAGTGTGTTTCAGGGCTTCAAACAGCCGCCCAGGGGGAGAATCATTTTGAGAAAAGCCCAGGTTTAGAGGGCTCTTTGAAACACATAGGTGCTGGAAAGGGTCTGCATTCTGCCTCACAGCTAACAAGCCACCGCAGATTTAATGCTGCTGTCACCTTAAAGAAAGTTAGCATTGGAAAAGAAAGCTCTCTGTGGGATTTCAGAGTGGGAAAAAGAAGTTGGAGAAGAAAATACTTGCTTTAGTCCTTTAAAAAACTAAATAAAACTAAAATAAAACAAAAACAGAAAATGTGATATCCTCCCGCATGGCTATGGCAAGAAGAAATCAAATTCAGAAGCATCTTTTCTACCAGACTGTGGCTCGGCGGTCATTCAGAAGGGCAGATGCTACTAAGGGGAAGATAATTGGTCATGAGCTGTCTGAAATGTGTAATTAGACAAGATGAGATACTCCCAGTTTTCTCATCCCTCTCACTTTCTTTTATCACCCCTCCTTTTCCAGTTGTCAGTCTGAGCGTCTTAGTGTCAGCTTTGATCTCTGTTAAGGTACTCTGAGCCCTTTCAGATAGGATCAATTTGCTGTTACACACATCACTCCTGGCTCTCTCCCCTGGCTACATGCTTGTTTATGACAGCCATACGTGCAGACAAATAATTGCAGATCTTAGCTTATCCGGATAAAAATGAAATGCACAGATGTGAAGTGCACCTTCCCTTCAACAGAATACAGAGCAAACAGCTTGGAAGATCTTTCACTGTATACGCTGGTAATGTAGTTACATTGATAGATTCAGATTTAAATGCAAACGGAATTCTAATTCTGACAAACTAGTATGACAATTTAATCCAACCACAATTATAGGCAGTTAACAACTAAAAAAAAAAAAATACATTTTGAATTGGAATGGTTGGTCTGTCAAAAATCTAATTGTATAAATAAAGCTTTGATTGAAGAAAAATATGTCTTTTATTCTTTGAATTTCAAACTGTTGACATTACTTAACGATCGTCGATTAAGAACATTTCTTAAAATTTGCAACCCTAGGTGATATCTCTGCAAATCTGAGGTACAAACTCTAGAAGACACGTGTAAATGATTACTGGGGTTTATACTGGCCTTTTCAGCAGGGTTGAAAAATTGCATAATCATTTACCAAGACATTTTGGGAATAAGAGGTGAGAATAAGATGCCAGTGACCATCAGAGGCAGTCAGTTAAGACTTCTCATGCTATAAAATGCCACAGAAACAGCAAGGAAACGATCTGAAGATCTAGTCAAATTGCAACCAGATATCTAAAGGCCCTGGAATGATTTAAGAGTCCAGGACAGCACTAATGCCAAGGGCTCTCTGGAGGGATGCTGCCAGGCTCAATGACATGTCTTTACAGCATGACTTTTGTGTTTTTCAGAGTAAATGTGAAATGTTTGTAAATGCTCATGAGGCTTTGTTGCAAAAATTGGATTTTAAAAAGCTCATCTTTGCTTAACAAGCTTCTACTCACCTTGTGAATATCTAGGAGAGAACAGCACCCAATAATACAGTCTATGCATGATTGTGCCAAATTAAGTAAAATGTAACTTTGTAGCTTTGAAGAGCATAGCCCTCCAGCACTAGTTCACATCAGCAAACCAAACACATTTACCGACAACCCAACATAGTGCTGTTTCTCCTTTATGGACACTACTACTGCCATATCTACTCTCGTTTTCTCCCTCTATCTTTCTCTCTCCCCCTGCGGCCTCTATCTCTACCACTTCTTTTTCTCCATCTGTTTCCAAGCTCAGCACAGTCATGCCATGATCTGGAACAAGTCTATCTGCAAAACCAGACTTGGATGTGGGTCTTATGGTCAGAGAAGCTCTTTCCTGGGTACGGATGATTAAATTTTTTCCCAGCTTCTGCTACAGAATAATACCGTTTTGTATTACGGACTCATCAGCCTTTATTTATGACACTCATATTGCAGCCATTATGATGCTACTACAACAGTAAACCTTCTCAGAAAACTCAGGTTGAGGCGGTGGAGAGAATTCTGCATATTCATTACAGAATGTATTTGCAAATACTGCATGGATGTTAAGTACACCTTCCTGTCAATAGAATAAAGAGTGAAAATAGCCAGAAAGAGCAATATTTTGATGTATATACACTAGTCACATTAATGTAACTCTGATGTCTATGTAAAGGGTATTACAATATCAACAAACTAGTTCAAGCCTTTTAACCCAGCACAATATGGAGCCATTCACACAGGACACATTCTCATATTAAAATCTATCCACAGCAAAGGAATGGAACAGAATGCAGGTGTCTTGAGATTTGTTTTAAAAGTTGATGTTACTTTAACTTGACACGGCACCCTAAAAATGTTGTGCTTATGGTGCAAGATGCTGAAAAAACAGTGGAATGCATCGCAATGGTCAAAAACATTTGTCTAGTGCAGTGGTTCTCAACCCTGTTCCTGGAGGCCCCCCAACACTGCACATTTGGTAAATGGTAAATGGTCTGCACTTATATAGCGCTTTTTTTAACCTTAGAGGTTACCGAAGCGCTTTACACTGTTTCCCAATCACCCATTCACACATACATTCACACTCATACACCAATGGCGGCAGAGCTGCCATGCAAGGCGCTAGCCTGCCATTGGGAGCAACTTGGGGTTCAGTGTCTTGCCCAAGGACACTTCGGCATGTGGAGCATGCACAGCCGCCCACACATTTTGTATATCTCCCTTATCTGCACACCCAATTCAGGTCTTGGAGTGTCCACTAATGAGCTGATGAGTTGAATCAGGTGTGTTTGATTAGGGAGATATCCAAAATGTGTAGTGTTGGGAGGCATCCAGAAAAAGTGTTGAGAACCACTGGTCTGGTGCATGTTCCAATTCCAATTCAGCCATAGTCATTCCATATTTTCATTATGCAGAATTGAATTAGCAGGATTTTCATCTATTGCAAAAATGTGAAGAGTAATATCCCTACAAACAGAACACAGTGAAAACCACCTAAAAGTGCAATCTTCCGCAGTATACGTAGCAACATAGAATTCCGATTTCCATTCAAACAAAATTCCAAATTCAGCAAATTAATCCAAGCATTTCAAACACAGGACATATTCTTGCGTAAAAAAAATCTAAACAGTGCATTGAATCGAACAGAATGCAGGTGTCTTGAGACATATTTCTAAAAGTTTAAGTTCTTTTTACTTGACAGGGCATCTTAAAATGTTGCATCTTAAAAAGATGCTGAAAAACAGCAACATTCATCGCAATGGTCAAAAACGTCTAGGTTACGGATGTAACCTCCGTTCCCTGATGGAGGGAACGAGACGTTGTGTCAGAGAAGCGACACTAGGGGTCTCTCTTGAGCACCGAATATACCTCTGATCTATGAAAAAAGGCCAATGAGAAGTTGGCAGCTAGTATTTGCATACCCCGCCCCCGGACATACGTGAATAAAGGCGAGGAAATACTATGAGTTCATTCAGGATTTTTCTGAGAAGCCGGAAATGGTCCGGCCACTACAGTGGCTCGGCTCAGCGACGTGACCGGGAGGACACAACGTCTCGTTCCCTCCATCAGGAAATGGAGGTTACATCCGTAACCTAGACGTTCCCCGTCTGTCACTCTCTTTGACGTTGTGTTGGAGAAGTGACACTTGGGGTCCAATTTAAATCTCGCCATGCGCTGAGCCGTGTATGTGTTCTGCTGACACAGGAATGGGCAGGTATCTTACGTGCCAAGACGACCAGCTGTGTCAGACTGCACGTACCCTTCCCCAATGCCCCAAAAAAGTCATCGGAGTCCTTCTGGTTACGCTAGACAGGGGAACAAGGTGACACTTGCCAACCTGGGAACAGGCCAAGCCTGGCTGGGCGTCTTTTCTCTCTATGTTTCTCGCATAGAGCAATAAACGGCCGGGGCCCTTACATGCATCAAGGGAAGGGGGTATTCTTTCAGGGGGAAAAGACCCTGCGGAGACCACACCTGCCCGGAGGGGAGGTAAGAGTGGTGAATACGTCACATGTGTTTTTACGTCACGGTGGCAGATCCAGCCTCAAGGATAGGGGAGTTGCTACAACACGGCGACCGGAGGGCAGCCGGGGACTGCCTAAGGAAAACGTGGGTCCACTTTTGTAAGGGGACCGTATCGCGGAAAATACACACAGGGGGATTCCGTGTAGGAGTCCTCACCCTGTGGAGCACCTATTTCTATATATCCTCATCATTGTGATGCTACTACCACAATGAAATATTAGAAACTCAGGAGGAACCAGTGGAGAGAATTATGCATTTTCATTACTTGCAAATAGAGTGTATATGCAACTATTGCATGATAGGTTTAATGCCGATATTAAAATGCATTCTCATTACCAGAAACATCAGAAAGAGGAGAGGGGAGAGGGCGGATGATTACAAGTCTTTGTGGTGCAAGACAGTGAATTCAACAAGGAGCCAGCTGTCAGTCAAGATTGTTAGCCACGGATTCTGGTCAGTTCATCAACTGCAGCCATGACCTTATGCAAATCTGCAAGATAAAATCTATTTATGATGATGTGGAATAACTTATTGAGATGCACAAGACAAATGCAGTCTATCTAAAGACATGCCATTATTCAGCTTCTCTCAACCATGTATGTATATTGAACATAGACATGAGGGATCACTGCAGATTCCTTAAAGACAACATGATGTCCTTGGTTTTATTGAGAATGCTTAATCAGTGCACAGTACACATTTTGTCAAAATGGAATAGCTTTTTTTGCCTCTGAAATAACATTTATTTTCTGGTGATGTAACCAAGACTTCACAATAGTTCACTTTGCAAAGGTTAAATGTATTGTGAATGCCATTCCATATCGTCTTTAAAAGGAAATCTTGTCCTCTGCCAAAGCTCTTAAATTTTATTTGCACATCCGTACAAAATCAGAAATATCATGTTGATGCACATTGACAGGTTTCTCATCAAACGCTTGAAATACATCACACAAATAATAAAAACTATTTTTATAGTGCCTTTTAGAGCTTGACAGACATGGTATATGCCAAAATGGACATAAGGGTAACTATTAGCATCCCTTTTCCATATCTTAGTCTGAATCATTTTGAATTTATCCAAGCTTGTGTGTTTGTTTGTTTTGCTTTGTTTGCTTATTCAGTTTCCTTTTCTGATTTTCATAAAGAATCGTTTTAAAGACTTGACAGAGCATGCAGAGCATATTGATAATAATGTCCATTCTTACGGTACATTGAAAGCTAGCAGAATGGGTTTTTGGATGATGTAAGACTTTGCAGCTTAATTTTGGCCAAATTCCAACAGTGCAGACCTGTAAAGATGTGTACAGGGTTTATAGTGTAAGAACTACAGACTAATTAAATCTAAGCACTTTAATATAAAATCCTCAAACCAAGTTATTTGGTCAACAGAGAGCTAGAAAAAAGTGAAAGAAAATGGGCATCTGATAAAACAGTATCCTCATAACTTGCCATAACAATGGAGATGTAAAATAATACAGCAGAACCTTTAGCAATGTATGAACAAGAAAGGATTGGAACTTGGAATATGGTCTACCAGTCATATAAACTACTTTTATAGTGCTTTTTTTTGGAGCTTTACTGCCTCATTGCTTTACTGTTTCATTTTCTAAAAAACATAATGAGAAACTCGTCCACCTTGAATTCATGTAAGTGCTTAAACAAAAATATAAGCTTCATATTTCTGCTTCATATAATTTTCATGTTCATAATACAAGCATTTTCCTGTAAGTTGCTCAATTTAGAAAGCATCTGCCAAGAACAGTTTCACTATAAACTCTACTGCACAATAATCTTAAAGGCAGTATATAAAGTTGACTTGCTCAACGTGACCAATTACTGTGTTTGATATTCACAACTGATACTGACTGTCTGTACTGCTGTGTCCATTTTTGCGATTTCATGCAAGGTCAAGGAATGGTAGAAACTCTACTTTGGCCAGCAGTCAGTAAAGATATTGGGTGTGTTCTACTTGACCTGTCATCCGTGATGTAACACAAAGTGACTGATTGCCCACTGATGCTGTGCCAAGCGAGTCAGACCTTTCAGATTTTCAG
This sequence comes from Xyrauchen texanus, assembly GCF_025860055.1. Taxonomy (NCBI): domain Eukaryota; kingdom Metazoa; phylum Chordata; class Actinopteri; order Cypriniformes; family Catostomidae; genus Xyrauchen; species Xyrauchen texanus. The sequence continues at coordinate 10,282,969 of NC_068309.1, forward strand.
CTTTTACCATTAAGTCAGTGGGGGAAAGAGAAGCTCAGAGGAGATACAAAGCCACTGATGAACTGATTGACATTTCCTAATGTGATATTTGAGTCCAGACACACAAAGTACATGGGCTTTCAGAGGGATATACAACAGTCACCACACTGACCGACCATCTTGACCACTGCAAGTTAGAAGAGAGAGAGATTCACCTTGGGTAAGATGGAAAAGCTTGTGCGTCATGATCAACCGAACGTGTTCTTGCATTTAAAAAAAAAAAAGCTAGAAGTTAATATAACAGATCTTAAGTGTCTTAAGACACATTTTTAAAGGTTGAGTTTAAAGGCTTTTTAAATTGATGCAGTGTAAAAAAAAATGCACTTCTGCATAAGAAACTGAAAAAACAGTGAGACATGACATAGTGGTAAAAGCCGTCAATCTTGCGCATGTTTAAACAAAAAAAAAAAAAAAACATTTGAAAAACAGCACAGAACAACACTAAAGACAAGTTTGGTGTGAACGGCCCCTTTCTTTTGTCATGTCATTTCAAGTAAATGTATCCTTTTTTTGAAGCATGTTTAGATATCATTACAGGAAAAAAAGACAATCATACTGATAAAGAAAATTATTATTGTTGTTGAATTGTAGGTTTAGATATATCATTATATATTACAATTTGGTATACTTGATTGTATATTACCTACTAGTGGTTGGTCACACTTTGACACTTTGTTGTGCTATGGGGACAAGCAACAGCAAGCCAAAAAAAGTGAATGTATTGTAAAAATAATAATAATAAAAAAGCAACTCAAAACTGCACAAATGTGCAGCCACAAAAGTGACTTAATAAAAAAAGCCCAAAGTTGCTTATAATAACTCTCTACCCTCATATCTTGCCTCTCCAATGGCCATGCTCATCTCTGTTAGCATTCCACTCCATCTTTCCACTCATATGGTCATGATTGGCACCCTTCACCCCTTCCACCTTATTCGCCTGAAAACACAAGATGCAAATACGTTGTGGAAATCCCCCCATTTGCTGTATGCTTTCCTCTTACACATGATAAACACTTCTGTGTGTGTGCAGAAATTAGCATACCTACGAAAGGGCACAGCACTCCAGTTCTTTAAGAACGGGAATACCTTTTGACATTGGACGTACCAAGAATGCATACAAAATCACTGAAACCGACTAAACAAGCAGGAAACAAGGAGGGCCGACCAAACAATATTTGCAAGATTTCACTTCCAATCATGTTTTGGCCTTTTAAAGTATCCCTTAAAATTTAAATCAATTATTGATTTCAAATCAAATAGCATAAATTACATGATTCGTATAAGATCAAGAAGGGATTTCAGGAAGTGTTCTGAGCCCTTAACTCAAATGAGGAAGAATGACACTTGAGTTTGGCCCTCAAGTGTTGGTGAAATCAAACCAAAGATGTGTTTATGCCATATTAATAATAGCAAGACTTTTCAGAACCTGAATATACTACAGATGATTTTTAAATCCCAAGATTGTTCTTGGACTCTATGTGGCAACCCTCTACAATGCAAATAAATCATAATCGAATATGTGATAAAATATTGCGTTATGCGTCTAAAAAGGTCTGTGATAAGCCACAGCCTAGTAAATTTTCAAATTACACAGGCCAAATATAGAGTAGTATAGTGGCATTCAGCACTGAGATAATTTCAGTACATGTTGAGAGTAAACATTTGATGTAATATGTGTCCAAAGACGAGATTCACGGAATCCATTTGTAATTGAAAAATGAATAAAAATGTCGTTTTTATTTGTTTTGCACTTTATACAACACAAATCGTTTCAAAGCAGCTCTAAAGAAAAGAATACCCCCTTCTATTATGTACAGTCAGTTGTTGATAAAAAAACAACAAAGAATAAACATTTCATTCTAATCACACATAGCACAGATGCGGTAATATCAGTGGTCTGATTTGTCACTTCCAGTGTGGAAAAGCTGTGCGCGTTTGGCTGCCACTCCACATCGGAGCTGTTTGTTTGCATTTTTTGTTCTCGGTATTGTAGTTGTTTAAATGTACTTCTCTTTTTGTATTAACACACCTATAAAATGGATATTCTTGGATGTTATTCCAACTGACTTTTGCCTGTTTTTGTGGTTCCTGCTGGTGTTTGGGATCAGTCTGCTCTGCTCCACCTTTCTGCTGTGGTGTCTCACAAGGCCTACCTGATTCCACCGGCCAGCCTAACTGGCAGCGTTTGTGCCATGGTTGCAGCAGACGGTGCTGCTCAGCTGAGTTATTTGACAGAGGGATTTTGTGGCGTGGTACCTGTCATCACGTGTTCCCGTTCGCCACTGGTGTCCTTGAGTTTGTACTTCTTTTGGCACTGTAATGTGTGAGATGTGGGGTCAGTGCAGGTTGCTTGGTGCCCCCACATGATGAGATACTACTCTGGTCATGTAATGTTTTACCCTACTGCTCGTTTCCTTTAAAATATTGGGCCAGACATGCGCAAATCCACATTTTCACTCCGGACTTTACGTCCATATCCTGTATTATTTTAATGTTTAGTTTTGATGTGTTTGTTTTCTGTTGCTTGTAAAGCACTTTGAGCTTGGGGAAATACGGTTTCTGCAATTTTTCTACATTTCAGTGTAAATGGTTGTAAATAGTACAAATTATGAATGTTTTTTACGTTTTACGTTTTATACGTTGCGTTTCACATCCCTGATCTCTGCCTGCATCTTACCACAATCCTGTTGAGTTTTTCATGAATAAATGTATACATACAATTAAATGTTTTGTTGTTGTTGTTTTATCATTTTAAGTAAATTTTTGTGTACTTTTGTGCTTGATGGCAAACTCTTTCATTCTTAAATTGACTACACTTAAAAGTTTGATCAACAAGGTTAATACTAAATTATTTATGTAAAATGCACTGGTTTTATCAGTTGACAGGATATGAGAAAAAACAACCACAACAACAAAAAAAACAGGGCACCCGTATAGGAGACAAATAGCATCTGCATGATGCCATGCATTATTGTGTCATCTCGATAGTGATCTAATTGCTGTGTAGCATTAATAAAGTTGAGAACACTGTAACAGATGGTGAGACTGCAAAAGTGGCTCAGGAGCTATTTATTAAATGCGTTATTAATTATTTTCGACATGATGAGCTTCACGGCTCCTGGCCTGGGTGAATGCAAGAGCATGCCATTTGCTTTTATGCCAGTTATAAAATCTGCCTGGTGTCATTTGCATAGATCAGGATAGAATAATTTATCTCACCCTATCCTTTCTCTTATGACAGTGTTTCCCAAAATTATCTGTCTTATGTACCCCAACAGCCCCATTGGCTAGGCTCAATTACCCCTTCATCGACACCAATATCATTTAGCACTATTGTTAAAGGGATAGTTCACCCAAAAATTAGAAATCTGTCATCATTTAGGCTATTAACCCTCATGTTGTTTAAAACTGTCACAGTCACCATATACTGTAACTGTATGGAAATATGACCTCGCAGTGAACGTGAATGGTCACTGAGGCTTAACAACATTCTGCCTAACATCTCCTTTCGTGTTACATGTAATGTAGGAATTCAAACGGTTTGAAAAAACATGAATGTATGTGAAGAAGAATAATGTTTGAAGTGACTTTAATTTGTGACTTTTCATGGAAACCAAAAAACTGCTTTACCCTACAGCTTAAAGCACATCGCTACTTTAAAAAAATAAACAATAGTTAATCTTGCTTTATTTAAAGCCTTTTAATAAATCCAGGGAAGCTATGAATGTGTGTGTGATTTATTACTATATTTGATAAACCCGACACCTCACTTCGCAGTAAAGCTAACAATCTGTGATGGAACTCTTGCTTTCCAGCTGAGCCTTTCGCTGTGGGTCTCAAGGCTATCATCCTTCATTCCATCCCAGTGGGACGCAGGTGCGAGCCGGAAGAGGAGGACACAATACGCACCCCCCCAACTCCCTCCCCCCAAAGCCACTTATTCCTACCTCCCCTGCCCTTCACTGCCTCTCCCCTCAGACCCTCTGTGGGCCCAGTATGCCAGCTGGAGGTTATAGTTTCCTCACCTGCCACAGGCGGGCTACCACCTGCCAACACTCAACCCGCTCCCCCACACAGGTGGCAGGGGCCAACAGAGTCACGACTCAGCCTGTCTCCCCTCCTCCTTTCGTCCCCTCATAACCCCCACCCATCTGGGTTCACGCTCCAGCACCCACACTGCAAATTATCTCGTGCAAACACCTTACCAAATATCTCTCTTCTCGTTTGGTGATTTATAGGAACCAGGCATTTCAGTTGCCGTTGCCTAGGCATGGCACGTGTTGGCCGCTGGACATATGAACACAGTCTCCATTTATTATTCAGTCAAAATGAGAGGGAGAAATGTGCTACTTGATTTAACACAGTAGTGGAACTTCCATTATCTGCCACGCTTGTGAAGGTGGGCGCTACCGCCCAAAAACAAATGAGCAGGAAATGGTTCCAGAGCCACAATTCTAATGGATGAACAGTACTAGGGAGCTACATTCACTGAGTACTTTATTATGAACTCCTGTACACCTACATATTCATACCAATTCACTAAAATGATTCTTCATATAAGAGACAATATTACAAAAATACTGTTGTCATGCCACACCAATAGGCTATTTGTTGGGGGGGCAATCTAGCTAATTTTTCTGTGAAAGCAACTCCATTTTGAAAATAGCTGAGGTACTGTCATTCAACTGAAAAATGTATTTAAGTAAAAGTAGTGTCAGTACTTTTAGTTAGTAACTCCCCAACACTAGATCTGAACTTAGCTACAACACAGTCTTATTTATGTGCTCCAAGCTCAAAAAGCATGTTCTCTTATACCCATAATAACAATTTGCAAGCCTAAATGTGAATGTTTTACTGCACACTGTAAATATTAAATTAGATACAAATTGTGCTGCCAGGCAACTTTCAAGTAATTATCCTCCCCTATGTAGACATTAATAAATCAAAGAACAAATCTTCCAGGATGAATGGCCATATGAATAAATATGGCTGCACAATGCCCTTATAAATGGTGATCTGGCATCATCCTGTCACCCACACCATATATTAATGGATTTATTGAGGAGGGAATGCCAGCTTTTCATAAATGTATTGTGTTTGATGGAAATGTCTAAAGTGAGTTGACATCAAAAGCGATAAGCACAGCTGGTGAATAGAATGTTGGCTAAGATTTCACATATTCCAAAAATTTTTGACATTTAAAAACTCTACAAAGCTTTCATCACTGAGCTTTAAAGCATCTAAATAGATTCAGTGACTGACCTGCTGGAATACAGTATTTTAAATGCATGCTTTGATTTGCCATTAGACAACAACTACTGTATTTTTTTTAAATCAGATCGGATCCGCCACTTGTGTAGCCGCTCAGAATGCTGTCAGTTTTTATCTAATGGATCAAAGCTACTCACAGACAGCTAGTTTCATTTTCTAATGTCCTAGTGTATCAAAAGTCATAAAGAGATGACATGGTGTTCCAAGTAGCTGCTTCACCATTTGCGGTAGTAATATTCTTAAGCAGGATTTGTGTTTTGTTCAATTTTATTTATTTTCTCGCTTCCCTATTGTAAGCTTGGGTCTGAACCTTGTTTGAACTCCTTCTGTGGGGAGGCCATGGCCCAATGGATCGTTAGCTGTCTGACCCACCAAGTGTGCAGCACAGGGTAAAGAAGAACAGAATGAGGGAAAACAGACAGATAGAGAGAGGACTAAAAGCAGCAGGTCTACACACATAATCACATGCCCTGACAGTATCCGTATGTCACCAAAACATCTATTCAATATTTATGTTTTCATCTGGAAGAACAGCTACTTTTGAATGAACATCAACAAAGAAACCTGCGTTTCGCCCCCTTTTTCTCTCAAATTGGAATGCCCTATTCCCAATGTACTCTAAGTCCTCATGGTGGCGTAGTGACTCGCCTCAATTCGAGTGACAGAGGACGAATCTCAGCTCCCTCCGTGTCTGAGTCGGTCAACCCACGCATCTTATCACGTGACATGTTGAGCGTGTTACCGCGGAGATATAGCGGCTTTGCGCCATCGACTGTGGCATCCACGCACAACTCACCATCCGCCCCATATGTTCATTAGATGTTTAAATGCTAATATGATGTTGCTTTCCAGACATTCTTTCACAGTAACTATTAGAGCAGAGAAAGCTAGCTTGCATTAGCTTGGCGATATCACTTATTTTCTTTTCAATCCGATACCAATAATTTCAAGTCCAATATCGTCGATACCAATACGATGCTTCTATTAAATTGATTTTTGTTGTGATTTCTTGGGATCAAATGAGTAATTTAAAATATAATTTTATTCATTATTTTTAAGTCATTATTTTTATTTTTGAGCCTAAATATAAAATTATTAGACTTGTTAAAATGAACAATGGATTCACTTCAGTAACTATAGTTTAACCACACAATTAAAAATTACTACAATATTACTGTAGTAAAACCATAGTATTAGCCAACCCCCCCCCAAAAAAAAAAAGAATTATGGTTACAACAGTATTACTTTAGTAAAACGTCTCGGTTACTGTCAGAACCTCTGTTCCCTGATGGAGGGAACGAGATATTGTGTCGAAGTAGTGACACTAGGGGTCTCTCTTGAGAGCCCCAAAACACCTCAGATCTTTGAGAAAAGGCCAATGTGAATTGGCGAGTGGAATTTGCATCCCACTCCCCCAGACATATAGGTATAAAAGGAGCTGGAATGCCCATTCTCATTCAGGTATTGTGCTGAGGAGCTGAGACAAGGTCCTGGCCATTTCAGCAGCTAATACAGCATTTTTTCAAGAGGGACACGGGGAGTTTACGAGTTCCCCTTCTGTCACTCACTCAACGTTGTGTTGATGTAGTGAAATTAGGGGTCTCTATAAAAAAAAATGCCACAACAGCTGTACCGTGTTACTTGAACTGCCGATAGAGTGGGAAAGCCTCTGTTTGGAGACAGCGTTCCCTTTTCGCTGTCTGCCGAAGCAGACAAAGAGTTGAATGTCTAGAGCACCTAAAGCTCTGTGTGTGATCCAAGTTGAGGCAAAAAGCACGCACCGGACACAGCAAAAACAGGGCTGGGTCTGCCACCTCCCTGGCCAGCGCTTGCAGGCTCACCACCTGATCCCTGAAGAGGGTTGTGGGAACCTTGGGCACATAGCCCGGCCGGGGACTCAAGTATCGCTGACAGAGAACGCTTGCAGTTCCCCAACACTCTTGATAGAGATGAGCGCAATCAGGACGGCTGTCTTCAAGGAGAGAACTTTCAGCTCGACTGACTCTAGCAACTAGAGTCAGTCGAGGACCACTGAGAGATCTCATCAGGGGAATAGGTGTGGCCTTGGAGTATTCAGCATCCGGGCACCTCTGAGGGACCTGATGATCAGGTTGTGCTTCCCTGGGGACTTACCATCCACCTTGTTGTGGTGGGCAGTTATGGCGGCCACATATACCTTCAAAGGAAGGATACTCTCCTGCAGGAAGGAAAGCACTGACCCGACTGCGTATCTCTGGGTGTCTTCGGCTCGGGAAGAACAACTCATGAACAAACAACACTTCAGGGCATAGAGCTGCCATGTAGAGGGAGTGATCGTGTCTACCACTGCCAGAGTTAGGCCACTTAGGTCTTCCACGTCCCATCCAAGGGCCAGACGTGGAGGTACCAGAGGTCTGAAGCAAAACTTGCATGTCTAGCATCTTTAAAGGAAACACCCTGGTGTAGCATTTTAAATCCAGTTTTATTTAATGCATTATAGCTTTATTAAAGTTCAAATAATATGGAAGAAGGTCATGTAAATAACTACAAACTCGAAGCTGGCATCTCTCTGTGCGGCAAGCGCCTCTTCTGAGTTGCGCGAATGTCCCAGTCTAAGGAGGAGAGATTGAAACTGCACCCGGCTGACGCATATTCTGGTGCGGGGACACTCATCCCTCGAGTGTGCACGCTTAATGCAGCTAGATTATAACGTGATGGTTCGTGACTTATTGAATCATAATATTTGTCACTGTGCATTTCTTATCGTGAAGAACATTGGCAATATGCAGCTTTATTAATAAGAGAGAGTTTGTTTTTTTTTTTTAGTTAAAGATGGATTGAAGTGAACAGAAAGGTGAGAGAGGTAGTATTCGCCCCATTATACACTGAAACAAAGTTTTGTTTTTTTTTCCAATATAAATATCTAAAAAACCTTTAAAACAACATACATTTTCTTTAGCAGCTATACTGCCGAAGAAAAAATCGTTGTCTTAGAATGTTGAATATAATCTTAAAAATACAAATATTTAAAAATATATAAAAATCCTTTAAAAAAAAAAGATGCATTCAACTGAGAAGCAGTATATAAGATATTTAGACTTGCTTTTAGAGAATAGATTATAAATATTTTGTCTTTACTGCACTTGCAGTAGTATAACCAAGTGAAAAAATTCACTTATATTTAAGAGACATTTTCTTAAAGCAAGTCTAAATATCTTATATGTTGCTTCTCAAGTAATCTTGTTTTACAGATTTTTTGAAAATTTTAAATGGAAAACAAGACAAAAACACTTGATAACAATAGGATTTTTTGCTGTAAATTTCTTTCCTGAAGTAAACATTTCCCTTTAATTCAGTTAATGTCATTTAGAGGTATTTTCTACAAGATGAGCTTGTTCTATTTACTGTTAGGAAGCACACTTAATGCAACATTTTAAGTCAGGCACAAGCTGAATAATCGGTTAAGAGTTAATGATTAATCTTTGCAATAATTGCAGAAAAGATGAATAGTCAACCTAATAATAATTAAATTATCGATTACCAAAATAATCGTTAGTTGCAGCCCTAATTTCAATTAATATGTGTCATTCATGTTCCTTTTATTAAGCTACTATGAAAATTGATAATACATTATTATTACTCTAACTAATAAACAAATTCATAATATGCAATAAACTGTTAAGCATTGTAGCTAATATGAGTGTAGTAATGTTCACATTATTACCATATATAGCCTACATAAAAATGTATGGTTATTTGTTTTATTTGTGTACTATAATGAGTTTTTCTGTGTATAGTGAAACGTATATATATTTATTTATGTATATAGTTTTCCTACTTAGAAATATAAATTGAAATGACAGCAGTAAAAGTAAAAAAGAAGATAATCTAAAACTGAACAAGGGTTCAATAACATGTAGTATTTTCACAAAGTTTAATTGCATAAGTTAAATGTATATACATATATGTTTATCAGGAAAATACGTTTACAGTGCAAATTATGGTTTCTCCAGCGATGCTTCTTCAACAAGTTAACAAGATGGCCCCAGTATGTGTGGATTGCCATCTGATATCTGGTCTGTTTGCTCTCGTCCACGTTCTCGTCCTGTTTGTGTCTTTTCTGGTCCAGGATATATCTGCTGTGTTGGTTTATGACCGCCCTATGCTCATTAACATCAGAAACACTGTTGATGTATTGATTAAGCAAGAATTTAAAGGACCGTACACCAGCCTTCCTCCAGTCCTGTCCAGTGTGCCATAGTGTTTGCACTTTCCTTGCACTCTTTCACGAATGAAACATCGAAGAAGACGGGGAAAACGAGGAAGGATATCCGTGAAACTGAAGTCCTACCTGGCATCGGTTTCTGTGACCCATTCCTGGTCTCTTCTCCAAGAATACAAGTGGGAATACCTTCGTTGGGTTTACCGGCACACTCTTCAACCGGCACATTTATGGATTCGGCCGATTGTTCTGGAGTTTTTTGCCGAACACCCTCAATATCGGACGCAGCATCTCCGTAAAGGTGGTGTGAATCTCTGCAACCTTAACCCGCTATGTTGTGCATCACAGGCAGTAAGCAACTACATTTTGTTCAAATTGGCACTGGTTAATGTGAGATCGCTATCAAATAAGACTTATCTTGAAGGACTGTTTTTTACGTCAAGAGACTTGGTGTTCTTATTTGTGAATTTTTCAGCTCGCCGAACTACAGGTCATGGTGGAGGACACGCCTCTGTTTTTAAAAACAGTTTTCACTGTCGGTTCTTAAAGATGGTAATTTTCTCTAGTTTTGAATTGCAAGTGTTTCAATTAGATTTGGTGGAGCCATTGCTGTGTGTGGTGGTCTATCAGCCACCTAAATTTAATAAGGAGTTCATCCAAGACTTTTTTTAGGGAGATGTAGGATGTAGGAGGGCGGGGCCGGGCCGGGCTGGAAAAAAGCACACCCGGTCCCCAATCAGCCTGATGGGGGCGTGCGAGGGCGCTGTCTCAGTGTAACACTTGAGGCAGTGCCCGTCCTCGAAACTGCCGTCCAGCGAATTACAGGCAACTGCTCTGTGTGTTTATGTTTGTGTGTTTATTATTTATATTGTCAAGCCGGTTCTCACCTCCTCCTTTCCCTTAACCTGCTTTACAGGGGAATTTTACTGAATTATGATAAACATTTAATTGTGGGAGATTTTGATATACATGTATGTTGTCCATCAGGCCCCCTGGTGAAATACTTTTTAAATATGCTTGACTCTTTTAATCTTGTACAATCTTTGTTTGGCCCTACACATGAACATTAGACTTAGTTTTATCATTTATTTAGTTTGTTATGTTGATATCTGTGACAGTTTTCTCCGCTTATTTTCCATGTCAGAACGTCAAACCTCACCTTCCTGCTCGTCTGTCTTGCAAAACGAATTCGTCCACTGTTAATCGGTATTCAACAGCATATAAACGTGCCCACCATTTTTCAATTCTGGAAAATCCTCCATTGTATGTGAGCTCTGAGGCTCTGCTTACTTTATTCAACCTGTTCTACTCTGTAGCTCCCCAGAAATTGAAGCATGCAAAAAGTAAGCCAGAGCCTTGGCTTAATGATGCCACATGAGCTCTAATACAGAACTGCAGGAGAGCTGAGCGCAAATGGAAGAAGGATAAGCTCAAAGTTTCTTATGATATTCTAAGGGATACCTTGCATCATTATCAGAAATCAATTAAAGAAATTAAGATAAAGTATTTTTCAGATATTATTGAGAAAATCTGTCATAGATCTAGAGTACTATTAAGTAACATCAATTATGTTATTAATCCTTCTAATGTGGTCAGCCTTGATGTATCAATAGCTACATGAGAAAATTCTCAGATTTTTTGTTACAAAAGGTTGCTGATGTTAGATCTCAAATTCTACCTGTTGCTTTAGACCCATCAAACCCTCTTGAATGCCCTGCTATGTCTGGTATCTTTGAAACAGTCTTTTCCCAGTCTGGCAAAAGATTTAGATAAATTAAAGCCATCTGAATTTACACTTGACATTTTACCATCAATATTGCTCAAACAGGTCTTTGATACTTCTGGGCCTAGTATTGTGTACCAGCCTTTTTAAACATGCTGTAGTGCAGCCCTTATTAAAAATATAAATCTGGATCCTACAGTTTACTCCAAATTACAGACCTATTTCTAAATTGCCACTTCTCTCAAAAGGGTTGGAGAAAGTTTTTGTTCTTCAGCTGCAGACTTTTTTGATAGAAGAATTCTATTTTGGAAGCATTTCAGTCTGGTTTCATAGCACACCATAGCACAGAATCTGCTATTTGAATGGTTCTTAATGATGTTTTGTTAACTGTGGACTCAGGGGATTCTGCAATTTTGGTGCTATTAGATCTTAATGTTGCATTTGACACCATAGACCATGATATTCTTATAAATAGATCAAGATATTCTTTAATTGGTTCAAGTGCTATTCAAGTAATAGAAGCTTTGCGGTTACCTTGAGTGAATATTCATCTTCCACAGCCCCTCTTACTTGTGGGACCCCTCTTACTTACCCGCAAGACTCTATTTTGGGACCAATTTTGTTTTTATTATTCTTCCAATTGGGACAGTTTTTAACAAACATGGAATAACTTTTCATTATTGTGCAGATGATACTAAAATGTATCCGCCAATGAAAAACAAAATTCCTTAGAACCTCTTTTAGCTTGCCTAAAAAATTTAAAACCATGGACATCTTTGAAATTTTACATTTAAAAGATTGTAAAACAGAGAGTGTTGTGTTTGGGGCCCCTGATGTTCTGGGGTCATCTAATTTCAATCTAGGTCCTCAAGCAACATATTGTAAAACTATGGTGAAAACGTAAGGGTACTTTTTGATAGTTCGCTTAAATTTGACAAACAGATTAATTTTGTTATCAAATCGGGGTACCCCAATATTGGCCTTTCTGCACTGAATGCCGGTCTGTAATAAGATAGATTTTATTGTTTGTTTTTAAATCCTTAAATGTTCTTGCACCTTCTTATCTTTTCACACCTTTTGCACATGCACACGCCATCTAGATCCCTCAGGTCCTCAGATCAGAAAATCTTGACTATTCCAAGGGCAAGACTTAAGCTGAGGTGTGACCGCGACTTTGCAATGGTGGCCCCGAAGCTCTGGAATAGTCTATGCACATTAGAACAGCTCCTGCACTGGTATCTTTTAAATCTTGTTTAAAAAACGATCTTTTCACCCAGGCTTTTAGCTAAGCCATGATTGAAGATATGTTGGTACCCATATGTGTTATGTTGATTTTAGGAGTGTTTTTTTATGTTTATTTTTATGGACTTGTTTTAATAATGTACAGCACATTTGTCAACTACCTGTTGTTTTTATAAATACATTGCCTTGCCTTGCTTGTGCATCAGATGCTAGAAATGTCCGACCCCTTACTGAAACTGAAAACATTATTGGATAGCAAATATCCAATCACGTCTGAAATGAACGTTCTGATTGGTGGATCAGCTTAGTCTGACTGTCTGTCTTGCCAGTGCCATCAGTACACACACACACACACACACACACACACACACACACACACACACACACACACACACACACACACACATGTTGGTCTACCTATCATTATGAGGACTTTCCATAGACATAATGATTTTTATACTGTACAAATTATAGATTCTATCCCCTAAACCTAACACAACCCCTAAACCTAACCCTCACAAAAAATCTCTGCATTTTTGAATTTTCAATAAAAAATTGTTTAATATGTTTTTTAAGCTATTTAAATTATGGGGCCACTAGAAATATCCTCATAAACCACATTTATAGCATAATACCCTTGTAATTAACAGTTTGTAACCTAAAAAATTGTCCTCGTAAACAACATAAACATGCCCATACACACACACAAACTTCACTCAACAGTGTTGTGGCATCATGTTAGTAGATTGAAAAAGTTCAGAGTCAGAAGACTACTCGTTGTTCTAGCGACCATATGCATCATCATCATCACTTATTTCAGGTAAGCATACACAAATTCCTAAGAAAGATAGGTGGGAATACGACATAGGCCTGCATATTCCCAAGACAACACTACTAGCATTTCTCTGATTTTCTATCATTACCTCTACAAGGCACTGATCCCTCTTGTTCTGACGGCACAAGCGCTTGTCTGCTTGTATCTTTCAACATGCATGGGAAGATGAGCAGACGAAGAAATAGTTCCCACGCACAAGTATTTGCTAACATAGCCTAATCCATTTAATTTCACTTTGAAGCTTATGATTATTGCTCATGTTCATGGTAACCAAATAATAATATCCCTAGTTTAAAAAAAAATATTTATGTTTTGTTTATTTTTTGTGAGGATAAATTTTTTTGATACAACATCAGTTTTGGAAGTATAGATACTTTAGGATCATTCCGCCCACCCCTACTCTTTGCCTTTCATAAATATAGCAATTTCTCCTGTTCATTTTCCCGCTCTGAATGGTTTTCAGTCGTGCTCAAGTAAACACTGGTCTTGAAATATTCATGAATTACTAACAGATGTCTCTTGGCCTGGTTTACTGAGCATACTATGCTAAATAAGTAAATACAATTAGCTGTTTTACTTCGAGAGTTTCAAATCAACGTAGATCTAATTTGGTAGGCTAGTTCTGCTTCGAGCACACCTCTTAGGGCTATCAGAAAACTTTTTCTCTGTTTTTCTTCTTCCATACTAAACTAATGTTAGCCTCCAGTTTGCTAATGTGCTGCGAGGGAGCAGTGAAGCGTTTCCAAGCTTTCGACTATTCATGCCGCGTAACCATGCTTATCAAAACCTGTTCTCCCAAATCAGCAAAGATTTCTGTTATTCTGGATGCCTCAGGGGCCTTCAGTCATTCGCTTTGTGCATAAAATATCATGTGGTACTTGAAATGAACACCAACAGATTCTGTATTTATTTCTATTTATCTGTGAGGAGAGACCTGCTGCTGCCATTCCACTGCTATTACCAGGAGAGTCACACTGCACACACGGATGAAGACATGAAACCCATTTAACAGCAGAGCGGGGCCAAACGTGTGTGCTGCAGCCCACTGGCTGCCATGTTGTTTTTAACCCTACAAAAAGGCTAGGCATGCATGCACACTAAGTCAGCAGTAATAGATAATTGCGGTCTCAAAGGAACACATTTCAAACTTGTGGTCGCCAAGAAAAAAAACACATGCGTTTACTTGCAGGAAATTTAGGAGTACAGAGTATTTGGAACTAGACAAACTTTGATGCTGGAATGACAAAGCCTTGCCTGAAAGTTATAAGCAGTTTATAATGCTTCTTTAAACTGTACTTCCCTTTCGTAGGAACTCAAGCTGTGTATTCGCTATGGGACATCGTCTGAGTGTCAAGTGGTCTGTAGCCCTTATACAATCATGCCAATTTATTTGTGGGTGGCGCTTATCATTTCGCTTGCAGACTATTTATTTTCAGGATTTCTATCCTTCCCCATTTGAGTCAGAGGAGCATGCATATGATTTGCCCAGTTTGGGTGCTGCAAGTTTATGTTGACTGCATTAGCCAGTGGCGAAAGTCAGAACAGTTGTTCCCCATCTATCGCTCTTACAACTCTTATAACACTTGACGTTGTGTCAAATGAAGCAACATTAGGGGACTTTCTTCAAGGCCTCGGTTACCTCTGAACTTGAGAAAAGGCCAATGAGAATATGGCTGACAGAATTTGCATGTCCCTCCCCCGGACATACAGGTATAAAAGGAGGGAATCGTGCATCTGTTCATTCAGATTTTGTCTTTGGTGCAGAGCGGTTGTGCGAGCAGCGAGCTGAGATCACTTCTGTTCCACTCACCTCTGTAGAGCGTTTTCTGTTGGAACTACGGCGCATATCAGCAGCTTTCTCCTTCTCTGAACAGCAGTGCAGCTTTGCCCCTGGGTGCTTTGACAGCGCTAGTAAAAGAGAGTATTTCCTAAAAGGGCTGATATCACACTGAGGCATCGTTTGTGGATGGTTCATGTTCTCACCGCGATAACTGCCAACATTGCGGTCGGAGCTTTCCTTCCTAAAAAGGAACACCACTTCAGCCACCACCCACGTTGCTCCTTCCCATGGGACTGAGGATGACCCGGCTGGCGATGGAGGCGATTTGGGGATGGCAGTGGGCTCGGTTTCGCCGGGTAGATCCCCACGAACCACCCACATTCCGGCAGACTCGTTGACTTACATGCAGGCTTGAGGTGAGAGCGGCTTGTCTCACGGCCAGTCTGTTTACTCCCTCGGAACTGCTGAGCTGGATGACGAATTCCCCGCTGTATCAGAGAGCGTCCTGGCATCTGACGTGGAAGACTTGACTGGACTGCCACCTTCGGGTCAGCACGGCCAGTCTGAGGCTGATGGCCAGATGGCCGACAGGCTTGCCTGGGCCGCTATGAGTGTGGGGTTGGATTGGAACGCTCCCGCAGCTAGACAATTGGTTCAATATTCAAACCAGCCCGTCTGGCACCAACAATCATCCATGCAATTATCTAATCAACCATTCATGTGTGTGTGTGTGTGTGTGTATATATATATATATATATATGTGTGTGTGTGTATATATATATATATTAGGGCTGTCAATCGATTACAATTTTTTATCGAATTAATTACATGGTTTCCCGATTAATTAATCGCGATTAATCGCACATACAAATATATATATATATAAAATAAAAAAATATTCAGATAATTAAAATGCATTACATTCTTGTGGCAGAGTTAATCAATGACAAGACCATTCACAAACTGGCTTTAAAATACAATGTATTGTTTACTACTATATTATTGATCATAAGTCAATCATTGACATACAGTGAATTTGTCAATCAGTTGGAGATTTATTATGAGGGCTTGTTTAAGGACCCGTCAATGTACACCTGCGTCAGAATTTTTTTTGCCAGGGGTATACATAGTACACGATACTACAGATATATTTTACAATAATGCCAAGACATTATATTCATTACATAGTGCAATGGTTTTCAATGCTTTGTTGGAGGTACAAAGAGTATTTAAATAATATTTTAAGTCTTTACAAAAAAGTGCAAATAGGGGCTTTATAGACATAAATTTACACTTATGTATAAAAAAACTTGGCAAGAAAAATAAACAGATTAATCAGAAAATATTAACTTAAGTTATCAAAACTGTGAAAACCAAATAAAAGGTCTTTATAAAGCAAAGAAAAACTAGTTAATATAGAGGTATGTACAAACAAACAAAAGTTTCTCCAGCGTGGACACATTCCCAAAAAAAGGTGAGGGGCAGATTCATCTACAGCATTACAGAAGGAGCAAAGTGGATCTATTTCAGGGAGCTTAAATAAAGATTGACTGGGTAAAAGCGGTGTAACAGTTTAAAGGACACCTCCTTTCACCTTGTTGGTAATTAAATATTTGTGAGGTAAAGACCATACGACCTGCGTCAGACATGCTTGTGTCGCGTCTCAGGTGTGATGCATCATAAAAATAAAATGTTTAGGTCACTGTGTCAAGTTAAATATAGTTTAATACTCAATCTTTAAACACATCTTGAGATCCCTTGGTTCACACTTTTATGTAGTGTGTCCGCTGAAGAGTTTTGTTCACTGTAATAAACTGCGCGTTGCTCACACAGCTGAAATTTCACTTACTGCCCTCTGGAGTAAACAGGTGGTAGTACAAGCTTGAATCTCTCAGGAAAGCATTGCGATTATATGCGTAATTTTTTTTAACACGTTATTTTTGGTACAATTAATCGCAAGTTATTAACGTGTTAAATCGACAGCCCTAATATATATATATATATATATATATATATATATATATATATATGTGTGTGTGTATGTGTGTGTGTGTGTATGTGTATGTATTTATACATAGGTACAGCAATTCTCAACCCAGGCCATTTGGCACCAACAATCATGCCACAGTCCAAATCACTGAGATCATATATGTATTTATTTAAGCAATATCACACGAGTAAGAGTGCGCCCTACATCAGCACTGCTGTGATTCGGCCGCATATATGTATGTATATATATATATATATATATATATATATACACACACACACACACACACATACACACACAGAGCCGAAGTGCCGTAGGCCGAGTGCAGTAGTTAATTACAGCAGTGCTGATGTTCTGCCATATAGCAAGATTGCGAGTGTGATATTGCTTATATACAACAGTTCATTGAACAAGAACATTTAAAAAAAATAGGAAAAAACGAGTATGGTCATAAAAACGCATTTGTGCATGTAACTACTTACGCGACGAATCAGAATCTGCCGTTTCTGGTTCAAAACAAATGATGCGTCCAAGACTTCATTAGTAATTCAAAAAGTTCACTTCAGAAATAGCATCACGGCTTGCGCTGTTTCTAACAAGTTATTTGATAAACAAGGATAGACTGCTGGATGTGTGTGTGTGTGTGTGAGAGAGAGAGAGAGTAAGAGAGAGCATGTGCAATCACCTGTTGCCACACCCAATCAGTCTGTTGTGTCTCTCAGCATGAGCCTTAATCCTGAAGTTGTCTGTTTAACGCTGTGCACAGTTCAATGTAAACAATGACTAACAGATTCACTTTACATCACCAACTGGCTCATATTACACACATAAAATATATTTTGCCACCACCTGCTGGCTAACATATGTAATTTCAAAAATAAAGCCAGGAACTCCTAACAGATACAATTTAGTTTAGAACAGCATGAACACGGAGTGATACACACACACAGTGTGCTCATGGAAAGTCTCTCGTCCAATCAGATTCGAGGACCGGACTAACTGGGGTATATATATATATATATATATATATTAATTACACTTACTAAAAATTTACTAATAAGACTAGAACACGTTTTATATAAAGGAGTCATAATATAGTGTTATTAACAGCGATTAACTAAATATTTCACATATTTAATTATTGAATCATTTGTGATCTGAATAAACTGACAAACTAAAACGAAGTCTTAGTTCAGTATAAGAAAATCTATTATTTTAATCAGTTCATTTATATGAACTGTCTGAAAGAATGGAGAGCAAAATAATGTAAGCAAATCCCAGCACATACATAAAAGCGGGGGAGGTTTAAGTTTGTTTTGTGATACTACAGAAAAAGAACCTTGTTACTGGAAAAGCAACATGTGGAGGGCAGGGCCGGGTCGTGATTCCACACACCCGGCCCCTAATCAGGCTGATTAGCTGGAGAGGGATAAGGGCCGAATTAGGGGCCGGGTGTGTGTAATCAAGACCCAGCCTCGCCCTCCACCCTGCACACTACACTATTGTGAAAACAGCTGAGCTACCGTCACAATATTGAAAAATATTTAGTGAAGTTAGAAGCATCACTACTTAACCACTCATCAACACAGACAGACAGACAGACAGACAGACAGACAGACAGACAGACAGATAGCAGATATATACCAAGTTAGCTGGGTGTAGCTTGCAAGTTCCATGATTTACAATTGAAAATTTGGGTTGTGGGTAAGGGATTCCGAAGTTTGTACAATAACAGTATGTTTGCTGTGTCAAGAAAGCATAATGAGGGTGTGTGGGTACATTCATCGACATTAATTTCCAGTGTCTCTACTAAACAGCAGAAATGTTAAGTTTGTTGTCATTTTGATGCAATGTGGAACCATCTAGTGACCTCTGGGCTCAAAGCAAAGAGAAAGGATGGATGAGTACAAATAAAAAACGAAACAGGTAAGACAGTAAAATGAATGAAAAAGTGTGAGACAGGGTCTGACTGAAAATGAAGCTTCACATAAGAGAGAAAGGATGACAGATGGTAGAAGGAAAGAGAGAGAGAGAGAGAGAGAGAGAGGACAAAGATAGGGGTAAAGAAGGCCAGGAAAGAAGAAGCAGTAGACATAGAAAGGACAAAAATGAAAGGAAGATAAGAAAACAGAGAGGACCGTGGGAAGGACAGTGAGTGCTAAAGGCAAAGGGAAAAGTCAGACAAAGAGAGTGAGAGAGAGGCTGTGAGAAGAGAGAACTGAAGGGTCTTGCAGGGTAGAGCTCCTGCCTTATAACACAGTCCTTCCCTGTCAACCCCCCACATTTAGTCTTCTGCTTCACAGGTAATTAAATGGATTTCCTGTCTTGTACTCGGTGAGAAAACATGACCCAGCACTCTGCAAGAGCCTCGAAAGGTACTCCAGGGCTGCTCTTTGTGCCATCTGCATCCTTGTGTCCGAGCAAGGTCCTAAGCAAACAAGAGCTGTGCTGGGACTCGGAGGACAGGAGCCAATACATTAACACACCATAGCTGAACAAGGATGGAGCCACTGAGCTCTAGCCTTTATAGACACTACCTGCCCTAATTCTGCAGGAGGGAAAGTGGGGACGAATGGAGGCTGGTCTTCGGGTATGTTGGTGTCTGGCTTAGGTTCGTCTTGATCAAAATTGTCTTCAGTAGGAGATTTTGTTGTTATGGGTACAAAGTCCAAAACATCCAAACATATGCTTTACATTTAGAAAATCTTGTTCACTGTGCCTAAAATCTTAAGAAATATAGTCTATTCAATCTGAATAATTATCATTGCTAATACTTAGGGTTAGGATTTGAACAAACCCCTAATCCTAAATATTACACATTGCATAGCTAGCCCTGCACCATTTGTGCTATGAGGGATTCCTCAAATTTAAACCAAATGTTTAAAAGATACAGACATTTTATTACCTAAATGTATTCAATGTGTGTAACCTTCAGTAATGCTCACATTTAAATAAAGACTCTCCCACCTCTGTTATAAACAGACATCTTAAGCCCAAAGTATACTTCGATTTTGACATGAATGCTCAGCGTCTGCATACAGTCAAACATGAGCCTGTAAAAGTATACAACACTTGGTGCATGAGTGCTATGACTGCTATAAGCCTGACAATTTCTCTTCAGGATTTTAGACCCATAAAAATGTCTTTATATTAATTCAGACTTGAGTTATACAAATGCAGGTATCTCTGTTAGGTAATTCTGTTATGTCCCTATTTAGTCTAGGGTTGAAGGAACGTGTAACAGAATAAAAGCAAAGAAAATAGATGATGTGATGTGTGGAGGCAGCAAAGTTCAGCTCCCAACCCCAATACTTTAACAAGAATAACCCAAGACAAACTCAAGAGCAAACAAGGGGTTTTATTCTTATGAGTGGTGGAGGATTTCAAGGCTTCAAGAGGGGGAAATGGAAAAATAACAAACATAAACCCTCTAACTATTAAGGGAGGAACTAACTAGGCTACACAAAAAAAAGAAAAAGTACAATAAATACTCTAACTCCCTAACTAACTTAACCAGGAGAAAATAAGGTACAATAAAGAAAAAGCATCCACCTCTCTACCAACCCTTTCTCCAAAGACTTGACATAGTAATACTAATAATAAAGACTTTAACACAGATAAAGATTAGTAAATAATAACTTACAACATAACCAGAAACTCTTGTTGTAGGCCCCAATTATCACAAGAGTATTTAACAAGATGACACTGAAGAGAATCAATCAACCAAATATAATTAAGAAGAACATTTCAATAGAACTTCGGGGTTGAGATTTGGAACCACACGATGCAGCCTCCACACATACACACCCAGGTCTATGGAATCATGCTGCTTAAATCCACACAGCTTCCTCTCCTCCTCCAATCACATCAGGTTACCAATCATTGGAGTCAGGTGGCAGCCATTACTTCCTGCTTATGGAACAGAGAGGGAGAGAGAAACGGGAAGAAATAAAAGAAACAACAAACCCAATACGTCTTTGGACGTAACACCCTCACCACAAGAGACTACGGCCATAGGCTGTAATACACACAACATTCACCGGTACAAGTCTTAATTACCCAGAACATAAGTTCTTGACAAAGCATCGGCTACAACGTTGTCAGCTCCCTTTTTATGCCGGATATCAATGTTATACTCTTGCACAATAAGAGACCAGCGCATCAGTCGTTGATTAGAATTGGACATTCTCAAAAGAAACACCAAGGGGTTATGATCGGTGTACACGGTAATAGGGCTATTACTTCCACCCAAATACACCTCAAAATGTTGAAGTGCTAACAATAAAGCCAATGCCTCCTTCTCAATTGTACTGTAATTCAGTTGACTCTTGGAAAACTTTCTAGAGAAAAAAGATACAGGATGTTCAATGCCCACTGGGTACTCCTGCATCAACACAGCTTCAGCTCCGGTAGCACTGGCGTCCACCTGCAACTGGAAGGGGAATGCTAAATTGGGAGCAGAGAGAACAGGAGCAGTACACAGAAGGTCTTTAGCAGCGTTAAAAGCACGGGTACACTCTAAGGTCCATAAAAATGTCCTAGATGTACTTAGGAGGTCAGTAAGGGTTGAAACAATGGCAGAAAAGTTTCTGCAGAAGCCACGATAGTATCCGGCCATTCCTAAAAAACGTCTCAACTCACGCTTGTTAGTCGGGGTGGGGAACTCAATAATTGCAGAGACCTTAGCCTCTACTGGTCGCACCTGACCCTGTCCCACACATTTACCCAGATATACAACCACAGCTTTCACAAATTCACATTTTGCTAAATTTAAGGTTAGTGAAGCATCAGCTAACCGTTCAAACACCTCCTCCAACCTGATCAAGTGATCCTCCCATGAATCAGAGTACACCACCACATCATCTAAATAAACTTCAGTATTCTGCAGTCCTGCCAATACCCTGTTCATGAGTCTTTGGAAGGTGGAAGGTGCATTTCTCATACCAAACGCCATGACAGAGTATTGCAGGAAGTTATCAGGTGTAACAAATGCGGAAACTTCTGAAGCACGAGGTGTTAGAGGGACTTGCCAATATTCTTTTTAGCAAGTCCAGGTTTGTGACGTAGCGTGCACTACCAACTCGATCTACACAATCCTCCATTCGCGGGAGTGGGAAGGAATCTGGCTTGGTCACAGAATTAAGCTTACGATAATCGGTACAAAATCTAAAAGTGGAGTCAGACTTGGGTATCAATATACAAGGTGAACTCCATGGACTTTGGCTAGGCATAGCCAATCCATTATCAATCAGATATTGGACCTCAGATTGCATAACACCACGTTTCCGTGGGTTCACTCGGTAAGGATGTTGCTTAATTGGTGGACTGCTACCAACATCGATGTCATGACATAATACAGTAGTTTGAGATGGAACATCGGCGTAAAGGCTGGGATATTTACCAATCAAACTACTAATGATTTCAAACTCACTTGGAGACAAATGAGAGAGGCAAGATTTCAAATTATCCAAAACAACAGAATTCTGCAGATGAACACATGACGTTTGAGTATCTTTTACCATTAACCCATCCTCCTCAGGGCAATACACTGGTGGCACCACTAGGGTAGCAACAGACACTGGCTTAGAGGAATTCACTTTACTTACATCCCGTACAATGTAAGCTTTTAACCTGTTCACATGACATACTCTGCTTTTGCACCTCCGATCAGGAGTACAGATCACATAGTTAGTATCACTTAGCTTACTCTCTACTGCGTAAGGCCCAGAGAACCTAGCCTGCAATGCAGATCCAGGTACAGGAAGCAGGACGAGCACAGCATCACCAGGCTGAAAAGTACGTGCCACACTCTTACAATCATACTGCACTTTCATCTTTGTCTGGGAGTTAGCAAGGTGAGCCTTAGCAATCTCACAGGCTTTGTGAAGTCGTTCCCGAAAAGAACTGACATAGTCGAGGACAGTCATAGGTGAAGAACTCTGTGACAGCAACTGCTCACTGATTAACTTAAGAGGACCTCTTATAGTGTGTCCAAACACCAGCTCTGCTGGACTAAAACCCAGTGACTCCTGGACACTCTCCCTTGCAGCAAACATAATCAATGGTAAACCCTCAACCCATTCCCTACCGGTCTCGATACAAAATTTTCGGAGCATCGACTTAAGAGTTTGATGGAATCTCTCCAAGGCACCTTGTGATTCCGGGTGGTAAGCACTAGACAATTGGTGCTTAATCCCAAACTCATTCAACATCTGTGAAAATACTTTAGACGTGAAATTAGTGCCTTGATCTGACTGGATCACCTTCGGTAACCCGAAGGTAGAGCAAAACTTAATGAGCTCTCGAACAACTGTTCTAGCTTTGAGAGTGCGGAGTGGCACTGCCTCAGGATAACGGGTCACAGCACACATAATAGTCAACACATATTGGTGACCAGACTTTGACTTCGGCAAGGGCCCTACACAGTCAATAATTAACCACTCGAATGGTTCCCCAAGAACTGGTATCGGATTCAATGGAGCGGGCGGAATGGTTTGGTTTGGATTACCAGCCAATTGACACGTAGGACAGGAACGCACAAATTTGGACACAGATGACTTTAGGCCTGGCCAAAAGAAATATTTGGAAATGCGGTGAAAAGTTTTTGTCACACCTAAGTGACCTGATAGAGCATTCACATGAGCTAATCGCAACACCTGTGAACGATACCCAGAAGGCAAGACTATTTGGTGAACCTCTTGCCACTTCAAATCAGGACACTGGGGCTTCCATCTACGCTTCAGTACACCATCCTCCAAAAAGTAAACTACCCCAGCTTCCGGCGCTTGCATAATGTCCACCACAGCATCCATGCAAGATGCTAGGGAAGAATCAGAAGACTGAGCAACAATTAAATCCTCCCTACCAACTTTTAAAGCAAGTTCTGGTATCGCACCGGTTTCAACAGGTTCTGAAACCAAATCAGGTACCACACTCAGCTCGCATTTTTCATCGTTAGACTGAGAAAAAATGACAGTATCAGACAGGTCAACAGTATTTTCAAATTTCCTTGACTGTGCACGGGTCACAACACAGGCAGGAAATACTGTTGAGAATTGGGTAGGGAGATCAGGCAACTCATCAACATAGGGTTTGTGTACTACAATAGGTCTAGGAAATACCTTACCACCCGCAAACTCATTTCCCAGAATAAGACTGACACCCTCTACAGGTAACCGAGAGCGTACTCCTAGCAACACTGGTCCAGTGACAAGGTCAGACTCCAAATACACCCTATGGAGGGGAACATTAACACATCTCATTTCGCATCCACGGATCAACACATCACTACCGGTATAAGACTCAGGTGAAAAAGGTAACATCTCCTCTAAAATCAATGACTGCATGGCTCCTGTGTCCCTCAAAATTCTAACTTGCTGTGTATCAGAACCAGACGAAAAAGAAACCAAACCAAAAGAGAGAAACGGCTGGTAAGCAACAGCATCCAAAAAATTTACCTCTGGCACAGATTGTACCAAAGCTACATGTTTGGGCTTGGCAGAAGCACTTTTCTGTTTCCAAGCCTTACACTCTGAAATTATATGACTAGGGTCAAGACAATAGAAACAGACCCGCTTGTCCCCTAAACGTTTAGGACTAACCTTACGTCTAACCACAGCAGCCATATCCAATTTAGCATTGCGAGAAGACTGAAATAGTTCTGAACTCTCCGTACCTGAAAACGGACTTTTGGCCTGACGTGTAGAGGAGAAAACATTACGATGAGTCAAAACAAACTCATCAGCTACCACCGAAGCATCAGTCAGAGCTTGCACTTTCTGTTCATTCAAATGAACAACAACGCTTTCTGGGGCACATGCTTTAAAGTCTTCTAACAAGATCAACTCTTGGAGCTGCTCAAAAGTAGTAATCCTACTAGAAGTACACCACTTTTCAAACAGTGCCTTTTTCTCACGTGCAAATTCAACGTAAGTTTGTCTGGCTGTTTTTACATGGGACCTGAACTTTTGCCGATAAGCTTCTGGCACCAACTCATATGCTCGCAGCACAGCAGCCTTCATCACATCATAATCAAGAGATTGTTCAATGGGTAACGCAGCTGAAACCTCTTGCGCCTTACCTGACAAATTACACTGCAGAAGTAGCGCCCACATATCCCTAGGCCGCAGTAGTTTTGCAGCCACACGTTCAAATGCGGTAAAATATGCGTCTACTTCTGACTCTCTAAATGGTGGTACTAGTCTGATATATTTACTGACATCAATAACTGATGGTGACTCAGGGGAACTATTATTAGAGGTGTGCGCAGAATCTACTATTGGCATAACAGCCGATGAACCTGAAGATCTACTACGAGGTAATGGAACGGGTCTACCACGTAATCTCAGAGCCTCCATCTCATTCCCATGACGCTCACTATCCCGTGCTCGTTCAGCTCCTATCACTCGAAGCCTGATGCGCTGAGCCTCACATTCTTGTCGCTTTAATTCAAGCTCTAATTCTTTTAGCTTAATTGCTAAACCAGCATCAGAAACAGATTCCTTTGACTCTATGTTAAAAACAGAACCAGCAGCCTCAGATTCATCCTCAACACTCCCATCTAGTGCTACCAAAATGCCAGCTCCTACTAATTCCTCATACAATTCCTCTTTGATAATTTGTTTGCGCGCCTCTTTTGGTATGTTAACATTAAAGAAGTCTGCTATGGAAATTAAATCCTTTTTACGACACCGATTATATACTTCCAAAGTTGGAAGCAATGTAAAGGCGAGTAAGTCAAACTCCATAATTCAAGCCCCAATCTTTCCCACCTCAAAAGAGCAAAAACAGCCAAACAAAGCAGAGAAAAAGGACACTTACCAATTTTGAATCACCCACCAATGGATTCCTTTTCAACTTTGTTGACAAACACATAGATAACATCCAATTGTTACCAACACTTTGCACGAGCGATCCCGGATGAGCCCCCAAATTCCCCCAACATCTCAAATGTGAGTATTGCTACCTTGTGGATCCACTAATTCACGTAGATAATTCCAGGCGCATGCACAGTCTGCATGTTTGTAAACATTGAAATGTTTTCCCTTACAAGACACGCACTATAGTAAGTGTTTTGATGTCATTTGTAGCATGGGGAAAAGAGTTTCACACACAGCTTGCAAATACAAAAATATGGGTTTTATTCTGATAGAGTGGTAAAAAAGGTTATCAAGCACAGCAGAATGGGTACATTCCCCAGTTTGATTTCACACACATACAAAACAAAGAAAATTGAGCCAAACAAAAAGCAAATGAACGTGCAACAAAGCAAACCCAATACGGTACTAAATACGGTAGTGGCAAACCTTGACATTAAAAGAAAAACAAACTATTAGCAAGCCACAACCCATATTCACACTCCAAAATAAATACATAATCACACCAAACATACTCACTTCTTTCCCTTGGTGTGATTAACAGGATGTGCTTGCCCAATTCTTAATGCCTGGCTGAATGCTCTCTACAACACAAAAAAGGACACTTAAAAGAAGTAAACAAGATTACATACTTTGAAAAGCAAACCAAATCACACACATTTGTAAAGCAAAAGAAAACATCAGTTAAAACCATCTTTAATCTTAACTTTAAAACCAAGAGCTAAAACAGCAATTTCAACATTGAGTTCACATGTTACAGTTTAGAAGAAAAAAACAACCAACATTTTACCAACCTGGAGAGTTTTGCACAGAAAAACAGCTTGCATTCCAAACAGAGGCCTCGAAGTTTCCTCGAAGAAACGCGTGTTTGTTTCCCCCTAATCAAACAGCAGTTCAAAGCATGCTTGGCATCACCAGGTAGATATACGGAATGTGTCAGTGCGTAATGGTGTCTCATCACCAAGGCTCCGGTCAGAAAGGGGACACGCTCCCTTAAAGTTCCATCCACACAGTCATTAAGTACAGACTTTCTAGACTTTAAGCATAGAATAATTACAAAAGAAAAATACAATTTAATTTCATACTGTAAACCAGGGATCATAAAATCTTTGAATTCCACCTGGTTACACATAAAATAGCATAGTTTAAGAAAGAGGGTGAAAAGTGTGTTTATGAACTGAAAATACTGAATAAAGTCATTGGATTAGCGCCTCTAGTGTTCATTTCATTTGAAAATTGCCACAATACACAACAGCCACGGAAAAAGCATTAAGCAAAAATGCAGTTGTAAACGCAGCAAAAGAAGAAATGTCCCTTTTTCAGGACACTGTATTTTAAAGATAATTTTGTAAAAATCTAAATATCTTTACAGCTCTTTATTGTAAAGGGTTTAAACAATGTTTTCCATGCTTGTTCAATGAACCATAAACAATTAATGAACATGCATCTGTGGAAAATTCGTTAAGACACTAACTGCTTACAGATGGTAGGCAATTAAGGTCAAAGTTATAAAAACTTAGGACACTAAAGAGACCTTTCTACTGACTCTGAAAAACACCAAAAGAAAGATGTCCAGGGTCCCTGTTCATCTGTGTGAACATGCCTTAGGCAATAAATTGCAATGTCCGTACTGTGAGACGCCTAAGATAGTGCTACATGTAGACGGGTAGGACAGCTGATCATCCTTGCAGTAGCAGACCACGTGTAAAAACACCTGCACAGGATTGGTACAACCGAATATCACACCAGCAGGACCGGTACAGGATGGCAACAACAACTGCCCGAGTTGAACCAGGAATGCACAATCCCTCCATCAGTGCTCAGACTGTCCACAATAGGCTGAGAGAGGCTGGACTGAGGGCATGTAGGCCTGTTGTAAGGCAGGTCCTTACCAGACATCACCAGCAACCACATCGCCTATGGGCACAAACCAGACAGGACTGGCAAAAAGTTCTCTTCTCTGATGAATCGCGTTTTTTTCTCAACAGGGGTGATGGTCGGACTCACGTTTATCGTAGAAGGAATGAGTGTTACACAGAGCCCTGTACTCTGGAGCGGGATCGATTTGGAGATAGAGGGTCCATCATGGTCTGGGGCAGTGTGTCACAGCATGATCGTACAGAGCTTGTTGTCATTACAGGCAATCTCAGTGCTGTGCGTTACATGGAAGAC
Source organism: Xyrauchen texanus (assembly GCF_025860055.1). Taxonomy (NCBI): domain Eukaryota; kingdom Metazoa; phylum Chordata; class Actinopteri; order Cypriniformes; family Catostomidae; genus Xyrauchen; species Xyrauchen texanus. The sequence goes on from NC_068309.1 coordinate 10,311,098, forward strand.
ATCCTCCTCCCTCATATGGTACCCTTCCTGAAGGGTCATCCTGACATGACCCTCCAGCATGACAATGCCACCAGCCATACTGCTCCTTCTGCACATGATTTTCTGCAAGACAGGAATGTCAGTGTCCTGCCATGGCCAGCGAAGAGCCCAGATCTGTCTGGGACCTGTTGGATCAGAGGGTGAGGACTAGGGCCATTACCCCTTAGAAATGTCCAGGAACTTACAAGTGCCTTTGTGGAAGAGTGGGGTAATATCTCATAGCAAGAACTGGCAAATCTGGTGCAGTCCATGAGGAGGAGATGCACTGCAGTACTTAATGCAGCTGGTGGTCATACCAGATACTGACTGTTACTTTTGATTTTGACAAAAGTCAAAAACGGAACACATTAGTCAATTTCTGTTAGTCACATATCTGTGAATTTGTACAGTTTATGTCTTAGTTGTTGAATCTTGTTGTGTTCATACAAATATTAATTTTCTATGTTAGGTGAGCTGAAAATAAAAGTAGTTGAAAGTGAGAGGACATTTCTGTTTTTGATGAGTTTAGTAATGTTTCTATGAGACCAGATTGAAAAAAATCTCAAAGATTTACACTGGAGGTGGAACCCCAGTCGTACCTAAGGACAAGAATATCACAAACTTTTGGTGTGCTTTTTTTTATTATTATTGAAAAAACAACACCCTGGCAACCACCCACAACCTCCTAGAATAGTTGCTGCAAGTTGAGTACAGACTTTCATCCTTACACAAACATTATGACGTCCTTATTGCTGGAATTTGCATTCACAAACTTGAAGTAGCTCCCCTCTTATCCCCACTCTGCATTCTGAGCATTTCCCCAGAACATAACAGACCCGTCAAGTGACTGTGAGAAACAACCACAATTACAATGCCAGAGGTGCCGCTTGCAATTTCACACAGCCCTAACAAGCTTACCATCAAGTAGCAATATCAGTCACTGCTCGGGTTCCTGTATTCATTAAGAACCTGTTTCACCTGTGCCGCTATATTGAAGGAAATGCAGAGCTCTGGCTGATTGGCCCACACTGAGGGAGGGGCTGTGTTAGATTGTGGGTAAATAGACATGTGAGGCGACTGACACACACACACTTTGAATTTCTATGGGGGAATAAAATGTATGCAAATGAGGACCTTGACCCGAATCAAATCCCCGACCTGTTCGTTAATTGCAAATTACAGACTCTGGCACCCCAATCAGTGGCCTTTTAGCGTAAGATTCACATTTTATTCTTCGCATACATTGTAAAATAAAAGAGGGGACCGTTCTGCCATCAAACATGGGATTTGTTATTCACGATGGTGGTGATTAGAAAGTGTCTGGCCCAGGCCAGTGGACTGAAATGTTGAAGGAGGGTTGGCAGAGGCATTTGATACTAAAGCTTGATGGATAATTGGAGCATTACAAAGGAGTTGAGCCTCTAGTAAGTAAAAGGGGCAGGGTTTGGTGTGGGCTGGGGCAAGGGCAGAATGAGGTGTTGGTAGTGGGAGTGTTGGAATAGTCATCCGTCCCATCACTCTTCTACCAGCAGTCTGATATCATATTATACAGTAACATAAAAACTATGAGAACACAATATACCCGGCCCTAAATATTATATGACAGGCTGGGAAGCATCATTTTTTTTTAACACAAATTGGCCTGACATCGCATGTGTATCCATCACTGATTTATCAAGTGCCTATAGGCTTTAACAAAGCAAAAGAGTTCACATTTTGATATCTTTTACTTTCATACCACAGTTCCTACTTCAATGCAATGTTTTAAACATTGTCTTTTTCTCACCTCCCTCTTTCTCTTGCTCTCTCAATCTAACCTCCCTCTTTCTCTTGCTCTCTCAATCTAACAGGATGTTTAAATGATCTTTTGAGGCTTCAGATTAGAGAAAACTCCCCTTGGCACTAGTTTTTCACAGCTACCGAGAAAGGTTTCTTAAAATGCGCACCGTGGCCAGAGGGGAAGAGTGTGTTCGTAAAAAGGTGTATGTATTGTGGAAGTCATCAGCAGAGCCACAGGAAGTGTCCGCTGAAACATGAGGTGCAGAAAACAAAGCCTAGGTGATAGGAGGCATTCGCATTCCCGACACACGGGCAGAGATGTGGAATCCCCCACTGGTGATTCGTGGGTGGCGAGAACAGCCGTACAGCAAGCTGGAAGGTAACCACACTCACAACACATGGGCAGAGACAGGCAACCAAACAGATATGCAAGACAGCGCCAACTAGACAAAGAGAGCAAGGTTAGTTGCTTGACATCACACAATAATCTAGCAAAGACAGTCAGAACACACAAGGATTAAATAGGGAGTGAATTAGAGCAGAGCAGGTGTTGTCAACATGCTAATCAATGGCATGATCAGCATTTCCCCGGAACAATCAATGCTCCCATGGAAACACTGATCATGCATGCCGGATTCATCTGCAAGACATGAGGGAGAGATAATAACAAAGCAATCAGAATAAACTGGCAAACTCACTGCAGATGTGACAGTTTTTGACCTTTAGTTTCTTGTCGACCTCATAGGAGAAAATTGTAATTTCAACCCCCGCTACAAAAGAATGGGTTAATCAGTAAATATTGATCCATGGAATTTAATATTTTGGTTTTGATTATCATTTATGTATTTCTTTAACAAGAAAAAAAAATCCAAAACTAAATTTTGAGCAAGGGACCTCTGGTTGACTTGACACAGAATTACCCAGCCACAGTCTTCACCCAGCTAGCACCCATACATTAATTCTCACCCACTCACACACAAACACTCTTGAGATGGCCGAGCTGTGAATTAAGCAATATTCTAACCTTAACCTATACAGCACTTCCCCTCTGTGAGTTCAGCCAATGAATTATCCTCTCAAGTAAATCCTGTTTAGAGGATAATCCTTTTCCCATCATCTGGACCGACACTTTCTGTAATTAAATGCCTTAAGGGTGTCCACGTCAGTTGCCTCTTCGCCCTACTCTGTCACATTCCCCATCAGTGCAAGGTAGAGATGTCCCTACACTTTCACACACATTTTTCTTTGTCCACTGTGCATACACACGTTTTTACCAGAAACCTCAGTTATCAGATGAACACTATTACACAGATGTGCACCACCAAAGGGCTAATGTAACCTTCCCTACTCATGGAGCAGACTTCTATAGATGTGAGATAAAACACTTGCTCAAAAGTATTTTACTTTCTTTTTTCCCATGGAGCACAAAAGGAAATGTTATGCAGAATGACAGTCTCAGTCAACATTCACTTTCATTATGATAAAAGATACAGTGAAAGTAAAACCTCCTTTGTGTGATGGAACACCTACTTTTCAGCATTTAATAAAGTCCTGGTGTCCCACCCTAAATAGTTTGTGATTTGCACGAATACACAGTGATAGTGTACCAAGGAAATGTGGTCTAGAAAAAAAAAATAGAAAAGATTTCTCCAAATGTCTAGGCACAGTGAAAAAAAAGCTGCATGTTGACAATGGCAGGATGACATTATGAGACTTGCTTCGGGCAAGTGTGCTGAGAGGAGGCCTATCTGTGTCTGTGTGTGGACTGGGATGGCCACAGGGTGTCAGATCTGAGATTCGTTGGCATGATAAAAGCCCAGGGTGAAGGCTGCTGCCACTGTCATGGTCTTGTCACCTTATCAGGTTGGGTTTCTGTCTGACGGGACCATGGCTTTATCGTCCTGTCTCGTGTTTTGTGTACCTTTTTGTGTGAACGCATGGGTCCGGTTGTTAGTGACCGCCGTGTGCGAGTTATCGATGTGCGCTCTCCGGTGATGTCACAGTCCTGTCACCCTGTCAGGTTGGGTTTTTTCTGATGAAGACTATGACATCATCATCCCTTGTCTGCTTTGTGTGGGCGAATGGGTTTGGTTGGTGGTTACTGCCATGTATGAGTTACCGTTGTTCGCCCTCCGGTGATGTCACGGTCCTTCTACCTTGTCAGGTTGAGTTGTTGTCTGACGAGGACAGGGGCATCATTGTTCCCTGTTTGTTTTGGTCAAAGCATGTTTACGTTTTGCTCTCATCATCCTGTCATGTGTTTTGTGTACCTTCTTTGTGTGAGCGCATGGGTCCGGTTGTTAGTGGCCGGCGTGCACGAGTTATCGCTGTGTGCTCTCTGGTGATGTCACGGTCCTGTTACCTTGTCAGGTTGAGGGGTTGTCTGACGAGGACCGTGGCATCATCGTTCCCTGTTTGTTTTGGTCAAAGTGTGTTTATGATTTGCCCTAATGTGTTTCAGGTGGCACTGGTACACAGAATCAGTGGGAACCCTGATTGTTTCCATGGGAACGCTGATCATGCCAACTTTCAGCTGCAGCTTTTTTCCTGCTTATTTAAATGTTGCTGGATCATTCTAAGTTTTATATTAAATTAAATCACATAGCTCAGTCTTTAAAGGTATAGAAGTTAGCCTACTTAAGGAATCATAATGTTGCGCTCAGCTATATTTAACTATTAAACTTATATGTATTGAATTAATTCTAAGTATTTTTACAATCTTAATTTATCATTCTTCACCAAAATCCTGGATCTCGTTTTTTGAAAGAGCTGATAGAATGTTAGCAGGTAGTATAACAAACTATTCTGCGTACCTTTTGGAACAGGGATTGTGCCTATAATGCCTTAAAATGCAGCCCACATAGGCTGCTCACTAGGTTATGGAACAGAACAAGAGAGTCAAATTCATAAAAAGAAAGCTAGCAAAATGAGAAGGAACAAGAACCAGTGCGAGAAAGACAAGCCTTGAGAAAGGAGGGAAATTTAGAGAGCGGACAGAAAGAGACAGATAGAGTGGCTGTTAGGCCCTCAGGCTGTTCCATGCCTTCCTATTGTCTTCTCCTGGATTAGATGACTTTCATTCGTTGTGGTCCCCAGTGCTTTGAGCTTGGCAGCCGTGCTGTCTCACCTGTCATCTCTGCTAGTCACTTCTTAGATCTCTCCTGATCAGCTAATGTCAGTCCAATAACCACGGAAAGCTTGCTCTTGCCGTATGCTAATATCACAGACTGAAACGTATTCATGAGTGCTACAGAGTAGGGCCATGATTCACATGTCAGTGAGTGCAGTTATATCAGCTATACCTGCTGAAAATCATCTTAAACCAGCCTAAGATTATTTGCTTGTCTTAGCTGATCTCCCATCCTGGTTAGGCTGGTCTGTTGCTGGTTTTGGAAGGGTTTGGGGGACTTGCAGCTGGTTGGGCTGGGAGACCAGCTAGACCATTTTAAGACAGATTGGACCATTTTTTTTTAATCCAGCCAAAGGTTTGCTGGTTTAGCTGGGTAGTCAGCTGGTTTTACAAAATCTGTCTAAAACCAGGCTACAGACTGACCAGAGGCTGAAAGACTAACGAAGACAAACCATTTTAGGCTAGTCTACACTATATTGCGGCAAGCATCCAAAACATGACATATGTTGGCACAACATATGGTGGCGACCAGCAATGCTGGTCTTATCAACAGGGTATTTCCATTTTTCTGTTGAATTTATTGTTAACTTTCATCCATATGGCTTTTGTTGCCATAGTACACATATTACTGGTGTTTTCATTATTGTGCTTTATGATTACAAAGGAAAAAATGAAGCGAGAGAAAACTAATGGATGTCATTAAAAACGGTTGGGACTAAATTATGGAGGGCATAACTTATTTCATTTATTTCATAGGATCTAGCATCAGTTCTAAAATCTGGATACCAAAAAAAACAGTTCAAACCCCATTCTAGCCATTTAGGATGATGATAATTAGAATGCAAGGTAAAACAATCAAACTAACTGTTGAAGTAGACATAATCAACTTAGTATTGCCAGCCTCAGAGTCAGCATCTAAAGTATACCCAAACTCTGCAGCTTGAAATCAGCAACACACCGCAGTTGATATAACAGGGTGTTATATTTCACTGCACACTAACTAGTAATGTTTCATGCTTTCATGACTGAACAGATTTATCTAAATTGGGCCTAATTGGATCTATGGAGCGTTGGGCAAGCCATACAAATGTAACTAAAAGCTGTAGTTAAAGTATCTACACTACAAGTTGAATGACTAAAGTAGCTTGCTACATTTAAGCTACTTCATATTATATATTGAATAAGGTCTAGGCCAGTGGTTCTCAACCTTTTTTGAACAAACGCCCAGTTAGAAATGCACTTGCCATATCTGTGCTGGAATCTACACTATGGAATTTTCCTAACAATATGTAGTCATGCCATATACCCAATAAACAGCTAAGACATGGACAGCCATGAGTATACGTTTGTCCTTAAGACCCCTGTTGAATCATCATGTCGATTTTGTTCCATAGCTTGACAAACTCAAAAGTGGCTTGCAGCGCTAAAACTGCTGATGGCCGTTAAATGCATGCCATGCCATTGAACTTGGATTGTCCTCAGGCCAAGCCCTGGGCTGCGTTGATGACATTCTGGTGGATAATTGCGAATACAGCCATCACAAGGATATGTCTGCAGCAGGGATGATTATAGCAGCCACACTGATGATGTCCTGAGTACTCCCCTCAACCAGTGGGAAGTAGGTCGCTATGGCAATCTCAGAACATTTGGTCTCTATGGCAATGTTAAAACTCTAGGGAGTCAGGCTAGAGTCTGGAAAGGCTCCTTTGTTTTATGTTATTCACCATGGCTACATAATGGCATAGAGAACAGCATTACATATAGGTGTTTGATCACTGCAAGTTATAATGGGTTCTAGTTTATTATGTTTCCAAGTCCCCTCAGTACTTAACCTGTGAATGTATCTGCTCTTAATTAGCATGTGGCATTCCTGATGACAGTTTGTGCTTTGATACGAGAGAAGGGTTGACACCAAAGTCAAGACCCTACTTCCTTCCCTGCAGAATGCTAATCCTTGATATTTGCTATATTTTATTTTAATTGGCATCATTAGCAAAATATTTGACCTGACAGGCAGACATAGTTAATAGTAAAGCCAAAAATGCAGGAAAGGAGACCATGCAGACCTTTAATTAGCTAAACAGTCATTTAGTACTAAAGAGAATCAAAGCTGGTCAGCTTCCACCCCAATCCCCAGCCTCACATTTCACATTCAAGGTTATTAACTCTTATGGTCACTTGCAGACAAACAATATCAGTTGGTAAATGGTCTAACTAATGACTTTGTTGAATAAAAAAGTATGGTGTGGTTTAACAATTAAGGTAAATGTCCATAAATTGTGTCTTTGGAGGTTGGTATGATATCAGCTTTTGACTTGGTCTTTGGAGCTTTTTTTTTTTTGTATTCTAGATATGCTTAGCCCAGTAGTTCTCATTTAAAGTAAAAAATTTTTTATAAAAGATTCAATGGGTAAATTAAAGGGATATTTCACCCAAAAATGAAAATACTCTCATCATTTACTCTCACTCATGCCAACCCAGAATAGTATGACTGCTGAACGCAAACAAAAATCTCAGCTCTGTAGGTACATACAATGCAAGTAAATGGTTATCAGAACTTTTAAGGTCCAGAAGCAAATAAAGGCTGCATTAAAGTAATCCACAAAACTCCAGTGGTCAAATACATATATTCATATGTGATATGATAGGTATGGGTAAGAAACATATCTATATTTAACAAAGTATTTTTTTTAAATAAATTCTCAAAACAAAAGAAGAATGTCAAAGTAAAAGTGGAGATTTATAGTAAAAAGGACTTGAATATTGACCTGTTTCTTCACCCACAGCTATCATATCACTTTTGAAAATATAGATTTAACCACTGGAGTCATATGGAGTCAAAGTTCTGGCCACCATTCACTTGTATCGTTTGGACCTACAGAGTGTGGTGCTAAGATTTGCCTATAAAAATCTTTGTTTTTGTTCAGCAGAAGAAAGAAAATCATACATATCTGGGATGACATGAGTGTGAGTAAATGGTGAGAATTTTCATTTTTGGGTTAACTATCCCTTTAAGTCTGAATTGGTGGTGCTTGCAGGCATTAATATTAGTATTATTAGTGTATCTAAATTTGGCACATAACTCATCCCACAATTTTGTGTTATGGATATCAATGATACCTTAATTCATTTGGATTATTAAGAAGAGCTTGGCTATTACTTCTTTAAGTGATTAGATTTACAGTTTTCACCCAGCCTATGATATAACAAAAAATCTAAAATTGATCAAACACATAGGGATCAGAATATCTTTGAGACTTAAAAGTGGGCTCTTCTGACTTAGGGCAGATAGCAGTGGCCTAGCAACTGTCCAAAGCATCCAAGCAGTGCCGTTGAAATGGCTCAAAACACCTTAGCAAATACTAGGATAGTTGTCAGGACAACTCCAACATTGTACCATCCTAGCAGTGCCGTTGAAACGGCTCAGATCACCTTAGCAAATACTGGGATAGTTGTCAGGCCAACTCCAACATTGTATCATCCTAGCAGTGCCATTGAAACGGCTCAGAACACCTTAGCAAATACTGGGATAGTTGTCAGGCCAACTCCAACATTGTATCATCCTAGCAGTGCCATTGAAACGGCTCAGAACACCTTAGCAAATACTGGGATAGTTGTCAGGCCAACTCCAACATTGTACCACCAGGTTTTACATTTACATTTTCCTCATAAAATATAAAAAAATCAAGTTATTCTTACCATTTATTTCAGTTACAAATTGCAGTCCAAAACAATCTTACATAAGTTTAGACCTTATAATATGTTTGGCCTAGAGCAACAATCAACACATATTGCGTTACTCCAACAGCATTGTCATAGCAGTTACCCACAGTGTTGAATGATCTAGGGAAATGGCCTATGTACTCATCTGTGGCATAATACTGTGATGATGGCTGCAGTGATTTATACAGGGATAATAACCTTCTTCTCAGAGGAGCATATGCTGAAATCTTGCTGATATATGGGGCACCAGCACAGAGGAGACATAGGAAGGCGGTATCAAGCCGATGCACACAATTAGGGTCAACTGTCTTTCAAAATCAAACCTGTTTAACCTCTTAAATAACAGTGTAACCTCTTAAATAACAGCGCCTGTCAACTGCGACAGAGTTGCACATGATGACTCAACAATTTGCACTCTGCTCATTCACATCGCTTTGACCGATGCTCTCAAGCTCATTTATCTTACTGTAGTTAGTTACTATGACAGGTAGGACTAGGTTATATAGCTAAAATATATACACTGATCAGCCACAACATTAAAACCACCTGGCTAATATTGTGTAGGTCCCCCTTGTGCTGCCAAAACAGCACCAACCCGCATCTCAGAATAGCATTCTAAGATGCGATTCTTCTCATCACAATTGTACAGAGAGGTTATATAAGTTACTGAAGACTTTGTTAGTTCGAACAATTCTGGCCATTCTCTGTTGACCTCTCTCATCAACAAGGCATTTCCGTCACAGAACTGCCCCTCACTGGAGTTTTTTTTTGTTTTGGCACCATTCTGAGTAAATTCTAGAGACTATTGTGTGTGAAAATCCCAGCAGTTACAGAAATACTCAAACCAGCCCATCTGGCACCAATAAACATCCATGGCTTTATCTAATCAGCCACTCTGTGGCAGGAGTGAAGTGCATAAAATCTTGCAGATACAGGCCAGGAGCTTCAGTTAATGTTCACATCAACCATCAGAATGGGAAAAAAGTTTATCTCAGTGATTTGGACAATGGCATGATTGTTGGTGCCAGACAAGCTGGTTTGAATATTTCTGTAACTGCTGATCTCATGGGATTTTCACACACAACAGTCTCTAGAATTTACACCAAATGGTGCCAAAAACAAAAAAAATCCAGTGAGCGTCAGCAGAGAATGGCCAGACTGGTTAGAACTAATACACTGGACAAGCTAAGTATTTTCTTAGTGCCACCATTGATACAAAGTACAGTTATGGTTATGGTTGAGAATAAAAATGATGTAGATGGACCAGAAAAGCTAGGGCAGGCTGACTGAGCCACAAGCTGGGCGACAAAAAAGCCTAAAGTCTCTGGATCCCATTCTGAGAATCGTTAATGCTAAGCCCTAACAGGCCTTTCTGGTAAAGTTAGGGGAATGAGGGGGTTATAAAACCTACTTCGCTACACTTTTACAAGTACTGTTTGGGAAGCTGATGAGTCTATGGCTGTGTCTCGTTTGGAAAGCTGCTTCCTCCGGAGGTCGCATTTGTCGGCCACATACGTCATCGAGGCTGTCTTGCTTCAGAAAACGAATAGGACACTTTGAATGCATTCTTCGAATGTGACATTCTTTCACGGGAATTCAGAGGATGCATGAGGTGTATCCTTCATGGGTGCTCACAACCCACAATTCTTTGCTTCAAATGAAATGTCTAAAAAAAAAATGACAGCAATTTGCCCGTAAATATGATGTTCAAATGCAAGTATTATTAATTCCCACATTGGAAGTACCTCAGTAGATGGGTGCAGAGTATATAATATGTATTATTACATGAATATATCCATAATTAAAATAAAGCATTAGACTAAAATTACACCTGTAAAATCTATTTTCTTTTCTCTTTTCATTATTATAACTCTCCCAAAATGTACCTCATGCATGCCCTTCTAAATGGATGTGTTACCTTCTCACTCAAAGCGCACATGCTTGTTAAAGAGTGGCTTGCATAGCAACCATGTTATGTTCCATTTCCTTTTCTCCTACAAAGGCCGTCTCATTTCAATGAAGATTGTTTAAAGGAGTACACTCGGTATACTGAAGCCTTCAAATTAAGTGTTTTACCTAGCATGCAGCCTTCGAAACGAGGCACAGCCTGTAACATGGGGATTTAGGAAAGGAAGTTGAGAATCCAGCATTTTAAAAGGTCATTGGTGTAGTATTTAATGATTTTCATTATTAGTGTTATGTTTGTGAGTTTCTCAGTTGGTATGCTTGGTACGTTATGTACAATATAACATATGACTCTAAGAGTCAATGTCAAGCATAGTTATTAGCTACACTGCCTGCTCTATATGAGCTGAAGGATTTGATACAATTTGAGACCTTTAAACTTGAATAAGGTTTTGAGCAGAACATTTTAATTGCAAAGAAATGAAGGCACACTTTTTTTTTTTAATTGCTGCTTTGAAAATTACGCTTAGTAAAGTTCCATTGCGATTGACTGTTTTTAATTGTACTGTTTGCATACTTGTGTATAATTGTTTAAGCATTCTTTAAATTAAATTTGACAGCATGCTGAGTGAAATAGGAAAGACAAATATATTCAATCTAAACATGTTAAGTCTTAGCAACTGACCAATTGTTTCTAGGTACAGATCTCATCAGCATTATACCTGGCCAAACATGACCAAATGATCTCAGCTATGCTTACTAGATTCATTTTATAGATTTATATTCCATATATTGCTAATGTCTCAAATTGCTGTGTCCATTTTTATTTATCCCAGAGACTATTTAGCACAGATGAGCAAACAGAATTGTTTGCTCTTGCAAGAGATTCAAAATGCTTTGCTGGTTTGGTGTAAGGTAAGGTTGTGTGGTTAGTGTGTATAGTTTTACAAAAATAGCCAATAGTTTCAAAGATAGTGCCAAAGCAATCAGAAAAAACTGTAAGAGATAATGACTCCTTAATGGAATTTTAGAACTGAATATATGAACATTTTGACAGCTACTCTCTGAGAGTTTGCGGAGAAACACGCTGCATAAGAATTTTATAATTAACATGCTTTTCAAAGGACCTCAGAACAGTCACTGCTGTCTTGGTGCTTAGACAAATTTGTATCTATTATTCCTCTGTAACTGCATTCTGTTTCCTTGCTGTGGCAACGGTGTCCTTAAAAATGACTGCAGATGTGGGACGCGGCTAATAAAGCATTTATCTTTTATGAATTTAGTGATGTATGGATACTTACAGCCTGTCATAATGGATTTGCGCTGTGGGATGTGCCAATTGTCATTCTCTCTGGCTCTAAATGCACTATGTGGAGCATCTATGCAGGATAATGTATGTTCTCTGTCTTTTGATGAAATATGGCTCTTGCTCAACGCTTTTGCATTCAAGACATTCACCAGTGGTGTCCATATTTCTTGATGTGACCCTTGACCCATCTTCAGCACTGCCTGCCAAAAGCACTTCTTCTCTTCCGACAGTCAAGACAAGTAAAACAAATTTGCACCGTTTTGTGAAAAGTAAGAGAAATTTCTGAGAATGAGTTTTCTCAATACAACATCAAATACACAAAATGTAATCTCCATCTTAGGTTTGCACAAATATTGCGATAGTCTAAGTCTGAGAAATAATTGTGATGCTTTGGACTTGGAGTGCAGGCCTATCAATATTTAGCATTTTCATGGGGCCCCTCCTGGGGGAATGAAAAACCCATCAAATCATTAAATATCAAGATAATTGGCATTAACACAATATTGTGTGTGTGTGTGTGTGTGTGTGTGTGTGTGTGTGTGTGTGTGTGTGTGTGTGTGTGTGTGTGTGTGTGTGTGTGTGTGTGTGAGCGTGTATTTATCACTTTGTGGGGACCAAATGTCCCCATAAGGATAGTAAAACCCGAAATTTTTGACCTTGTGGGGACATTTTGTCGGTCCCCATGAGGAAAACAACTTATAAATCATACTAAATTATGTTTTTGAAAATGTAAAAATGCAGAAAGTTTTCTATGAGGGTTAGGTTTAGGGGTAGGGTTAGGTTTAGGGGATAGAATATAAAGTTTGTACAGTATAAAAACCATTATGCCTATGGAAAGTCCCCATAACACATGGAAACACAACATGTGTGTGTGTGTATGTGTGTGTGTGTGTGTGTGTGTGTGTGTGTGTGAGCGTGTATTTATCACTTTGTGGGGACCAAATGTCCCCATAAGGATAGTAAAACCCGAAATTTTTGACCTTGTGGGGACATTTTGTCGGTCCCCATGAGGAAAACAGCTTATAAATCATACTAAATTATGTTTTTTGAAAATGTAAAAATGCAGAAAGTTTTCTATGAGGGTTAGGTTTAGGGGTAGGGTTAGGTTTAGGGGATAGAATATAAAGTTTGTACAGTATAAAAACCATTATGCCTATGGAAAGTCCCCATAACACATGGAAACACAACATGTGTGTGTGTGTGTGTGTGTGTGTGTGTGTGCGTGCGTGCCAGGTCTTTTCACAGAGTTAGCTGAAATAAGTTCCTGTAGGATCCCTCACAGGTAAGAATGGGAATCATAAAGAATTTAGTAACTCTGGTTCTTATTCCGATTCTCAACAAATCTGGTTCATTGATGATTCCATTGATGTTGGCTTGACAAAGCCTTGTCTGAAAATTTTAAATATTAATTTGATACTTTTTTAACAGACTGTCGGATGGATGAATGGATGGATGGATAGCAGGAGTGAAGAAGAGGCTTAATGATACATTCACGTCATGCTGTAATTACTGTAATTACGAGATTCCGACCTGTAATAACCGTTCGAGTCTTCTTAAAAATTGTAATTACAAGTTGTATACTCAGAACTCTACGAAAGCTCTTACCAAAATGGCAGCGGCCTTAACAATTAAAGGTAGTTTTAATATATTTCTGTTTGATGTAAAATTGTATTTCAGCCACTGTTACCTGGGGAATTTTCTTGACATTTAACATTTTGCAAGAACATATAGAGGTGAATTAATGAATTGATGTTGCGATTTCATATTTTTTTGTAATCAACAACAAAGCAACACATAGATCCATTTAGGCATTATGAGTGTTGCCATATAAACAATGAATTTCTGAAGTTCGAGGACATGATGAGCTCTGAGTAGAATCAATGTTGTTGTCAACTCATATTTACAGTAATCCCAACATGATGTGAATGCACCATAAGGGCTTGCACATGTGTGTAAGAAATTACAAACATTCCATGACAGAGTATTGGCCCATTTGAACATTCCGTCAATTCAAGTCTATAGGAGTTTTAACAACTTTGAATCTCCGCTATGGGAAAACCGTAAGTCTGATCAGATAGAATAGATACTGTAAAGCATACAACGTCTGAACAGTCTGACGGTATGTACCAAGTTTGGTGGATGTAGCTTGAAAATCTCTAGAAGTTAAAATTAGATTTTAACTTAAAATGGTTTAGGAATTTTGGAAAAAACCCTAAACTTTAAAAGGTTTTTCAAGCCAATATAATTATTTGTCCTAGATATATTATGAACACATATATTGATCAAAAATAGTCCTACTTTTCTTTTTATTATTATTTATAATAATACATATAGAAAGATGTTTTGTCTATGTAATGCATTTGTATTATTTCAGTGTACCCATTCTTTCTGTTGCTGTGGCTCACAGGATATGCAAGCATAAAAATCTACCAAGAGAAATTGAAGTCGGGCACCATTCTGCATGGTAAAAGACAACCATAGCAATGTCTAATTCGTTCCTTAATCGCCACTCTGTTTGAGTGATTATGGCTGATTAATCATGACGTATACACTATTCCCTTTTGAGCGGCATTCTGTCATATGGGCTGTGGAGGAATGTCGCAAAAAGTGTGGCAGCACACACACACAAACACACACACAATTGTGTATATGGGGGGTCTGACAGTGAGGAAGAGTGCAGTCATTGGTAGTGTAGCGGCTACATTCACCTCCTCCACCACCAAGCAGAGCCACAGCATTGAGCCTACTAGCCTTGAGGGAGAGTGCAGACAAGGACAAAACTGCTGCTGTCACTGATGCATTAGTCAGGGATATACATCTTGTTGCGCAGCATGGTAAATTACAAAATGATATCTCATCAGAGTGACAAGCCTTGTGTGACTGTGTGTGTGCGAAAAAAGAAGAACAGAAATTCAGTCCTTGATGAGAACCCAGTGTCATTATACTTTCATAGCGTTTCACAGAATCACAGCTGGATGTTTTCATCAAATTTAAAATTGTGTATGTGTAATTTTTTTCTTATGCATTGTAATAATAACCACAAGTCTGATTCATCAAAAGTTAGATATTGGAGTTACGGAGAGTACACTAGGCTCTGAAACGTTCTGCCAGCATATTTACAATCGTGATTTCACTCCTAAAATATAAAGGCACTTTAAAGTCAACATGAATGTATTCCTTGATACATTTTATTGTTCTTATTTTGAATGATGCATGTTGTTTCAACAAAAAAAAATGAAAATTCCATAAGCATTTGACACTTATCATTAGACTTTCTTCCATGGAACCCAAAAACAGACATTTTGAAGAACACTGAAGAAAAAATAATAATTGTAGCCTATTTTTTAAGATGTACACATTTCAATTTCATAACAGAATTTTATCCAATTGTGTCATTTTTAACAATTTAATTAATAAAACTTAAAATATAAATTGTATTATTATTATTATTATTTGTTAAAGATTATTGAATTCAATTTGATGGAATTGTTTTATAAGATCAAAATGCTCCCACCCCCACCCCACCATTCACACACACACACACACACACACACACACACACACACACACACACACACACACACACACACACAATGCATTTACACTGTAGAACGAAAGTCATATAGGATCTAAAAAAACATGGGATGTGCTGATTGTCATTCTCTCTGGCTCTAAATGCACTATGTGGAGCATCTATGCAGGATAATGTATGTTCTCTGTCTTTTGATGAAATATGGCTCTTGCTCAACGCTTTTGCATTCAAGACATTCACCAGAGGTGTCCATATTTCTTGATGTGACCCTTGACCCATCTTCAGCACTGCCTGCCAAAAGCACTTCTTCTCTTCCGACAGTCAAGACAAGTAAAACAAATTTGCACCGTTTTGTGAAAAGTAAGAGAAATTTCTGAGAATGAGTTTTCTCAATACAACATCAAATACACAAAATGTAATCTCCATCTTAGGTTTGCACAAATATTGCGATAGTCTAAGTCTGAGAAATAATTGTGATGCTTTGGACTTGGAGTGCAGGCCTATCAATATTTAGCATTTTCATGGGGCCCCTCCTGGGGGAAATCAAAATGCCCCCCCACCCCACAACACACACACACACACACACAATGCATTTACATTGTAGAACGAAAGTCATATAGGATCTAAAAAAACATGAGGGTTAGTAAATAACGGAATTTTCATTTTTTGTTGAGCTATTTCTTCATATACATCACAGATTGTGAGGTCTCAGCTTGAACGAATGAAACTGGGGTTTTTGACAGCATGAGATTATTATGCCTATCAACAGCACACTCTGAGACACCAAGAAACTTTGAAGAAGGCTGAAATGAAAAGTACGAAGAGACTTGAGAAGTGAATGTAATTTTAGATCCACTTGTGTTGGTAGACAAAATGCTACTTTAGTTTTGTATACCTGACAATAGTAGCTCATTCAAAAACCTTTAGATGATTTGGAGAGGTTTTCAGGTTGAAGGACTAAATGTTTTGTTCCTTCCTTTCTTGATGAGAGAAGATGTGAAGAGCAGATTCCTAATGTTAGTGAACAGAAAATGTTGTACGTTTGAATATTTGGACAAAGTTAATGCTTATATTGTTTGTTATACAGGTAGTTCCAGTCCTCTAATATAATTGGACAAGAGGTGTTCCAAAGGTGCTGATATTTAGTATAACTTAGGTTAGAGGGTTAGATGCTTTACTGTTTGTTTTACTCCGCTTGTCTCTGTTTGTGTTGTTCCAGTCATTGGCGTTGCTTGGCGACATGCAATTTTTGATACTGCTTTGGAGTTTTTTTAGAACGGTTTGGTTTAAAGAGCTGAAATAAACAGCATAACTAGCCATATTGTGTCTAAAATGTAATTCACTTGATGTTAACTTCTTATTTATAGAATTTTTGTATTAAAGCAATATCTGGTGCTTTTCAAGATTTGGTGTCAACTATTTTTGGTGTCTGCAATGTTGCTCTGAAAAGCTGCTCAAACTATTACTCAAACAATGACATATCTTAATAAAATAATTAAATAAGCTCAACATGATTTTTTGCAACAACTGAAAAGGCCAATAGGCAAAACAGAATGCTGAAAGCTAAAATGTTACGTCAGATTGCAAATAACTGTGTTTGTATCCCAGAGCCACTAAACACTGTTCATTCTCACTCTGTGTAAGTACTAGCAGCAGCAAGATTACGACTTGAGAAGGTAACAAAAATTAAATGTGTCGTTTGCTTCACATTTTTACTCATGTTTTGTCAAAAACCCTCATTTTGAAATTCTGGTCTGAAAATGCCAACTTGGTTAGTTTTTTTATTTTTTTGTACTGCATTGCACATAAGGTGCTAATAAAATCTGATTTGACTTTGTTTAATACATCATTTATATAATACATCAAAGCTTCAGTTCATGTTTACTTGACAATAAAAGCTAATAAGATTGCCTCTTTTGTCAAGGATAACACAATAAAGTTGTCTCTATAAGGTTATTTCCATATACATTACTGTGCAAAAGTTTTAGAATAGAAAAGAAGAACAGGGAGCCCTGCAAACAAATGGAATGGAGCCCACTAAACAATGAGTCTGTCTTGGATTACATGAAGAGACAGAAGCAATTGAGACAGCCTAAAGAGATAGACAAACTGTGGTGAATTCTCAAAGAAACATGAAACATCCTATCTGCCTAAAAAAACCGTGCCCATGTGTACCTAGGAGAATTTGTGCTGTTTTGAAGGCAAAAGTGGTAACACCAAATATTGATTTAGTTTTTTATGTTATGTTTTATGTTATAAACCCTATGAAAATTCTCAATTCTCCAAATTAGCAGAGTGTATCAATGAAATCAAAGATTGGATGGCCAGAACTTTCCTTCTGCTTAATTCCGACAAAACAGAGGTACTAATTATTGGACCAAAAACCTTTCAAATTAAGACACTAAAATAAATATGACTCTCGATGGATGTACTGTTACGTCATCTTCTACAGCAAAGAACTTGGGTGTTATATTTGATACCAATCTGTCCATTGAAAAACTAATTTCTGATATTTGTAGAACAGCATCCTTACACCCCAGAAGTTACGACACATACTCTCTGTTTCTGATGCCGAAAAATGTATTCATGCGTTCATGACCTCAAGACTAGATTATTGTAATGCATTACTGGGAGGATGTCCAGCAAGTTCAATAAATAAACTTCAATTGGTTCAAAATGCAGCTTCCAGAGTGCTGACCAGAACCAAGAAATATGATCATCTTATCCTCATTTTAGTATCGTTACATTGTCTACCTTTTAAATTTCAGATTAATTCTGTTAACCAAATACCAATCTTTGAATGGTCTAGCTACACAGTACTTAAGTGACATTCTGACATGCTATATTCCATCACGCTCATTACGATCACACAATTCTGGCTTGTTAATAGTTCCTAGAATATCAAAATCCACAAAAGGAGGTAGATCCTTTTCCTATTAGGCTCTTAAACTATGGAATAGTCTCTTGCTCTCTGGTTCCCAGACATGCTGTTGCCCGGTTCTAAACCGCTCCTCCACCCTCTGGCAGATGACAGCTCGCACCTACCCCGGCGGACGGCTTCCCCCAGACCCCTGGGGGATGGAACCGGTCCTCCCCTTCTCAGTGGATGGCAGCGGTTCCTCTGGCTCTCGGTGGCCGGCAGCGACCCCTCCGTCCCCAGGCAGATGGCTACGGCTGCTCCCCTGGCGGATGGCAGTGGTGAGGACTCCGCGACAGCACATCCCTCCTTCCTCCCGGGTTTCAGAACCACTGTAACAGTTAAAGGATGGGCAAGGAGGAGACAGGAACCAGCTGGACAGTAAACAATGTTTAATGATATAACTCAACTTAATACAACATAAAAGATAAGGACACACAGACACACATGTAGCATGGCCGTGTGCGTCTCTCTCTCTCTCTCTCTCTCTCGATCTGGCGTCTCTGGCTGCCCTTTATCTCGCTCTCCTGCTGATTCAGCTGATTCACACACCCTCCTCCTCATCACACGAATAAATAGATTACCATTTAATTGCCAACAAAAGCCTTCATTAGCCAACTAACAAATGGACTTCAAAGACATTAGTCATTAATCTTATTTCATAAAAAAATCCTTTTTTATTTTTAATGTACACTTACTTAGTTTACTAATCTTAAACCATGACGTGCACTGCACATAAATAACTAATATTGGCATTATATTCATGCTGTGTAGCTAGAGGGGAACTGGCCCCCATAGTGAGTCTGGTTTCTCCCAAGGTTATTTTTCTCCATTAACCGACATCTTATGGAGTTTACACAGTCACCTACAGCTTGCTCACTGGTGTTCTAAATACAATTATTATTTAAAGATTTAAACAAATAAATATTACTTTGCTTGACTTGGTTTTGCACCTAACATGCACTGACAACTTTTTCAGTTCTCTGCTTCCAATTAATTTAATTCTCCTATTCCAAACTCTACTTCTGTAGAAGGCAGAACATTCTATCCGAATGCACTAGGCCACACTTAAATTCAAGTATAATTCAGGCCATATAATAGTTTGGTCTCATGGCTGGGTCTCAGAACTAACTACTGGCGCAGAGGAACAATGTCACCCCAGAGCCAACAAAGTCCAAATAAAGCTTTTAATATGTTCGCTACTGATCCAGTGCTGAAATAAACTTGTGCATTGGAATCCTACTTTTAAGGGACTCCATAATGCAGCTAGTCAATGGTAAGATGTCTGCAATCAATCCAAAATAACAGTCAATTACAGCTTACGTCCACTTTGAGGAAAGAGTGGTGGAAAGGAGAGAAAGAGACTTCAGGCAAATATACATATGAAGTGGTGCCAAAAAGCGAAAATCAAGAGAGAAAAAAAAACTTTCTCATTAAAGAAATAGTTCACCCAAAAATGAAAATTCTGTCATCATTTACTCAAACCTCATTTCAAATTTGTTTGATTTTCCTTCTTCGTGGAACACAGCAGGATAAATATTGAATAATGTTGAGACGCTGCTCTTTGCCATACAATGAAAGTAGAAAGTGAAAGTCTGACGTACATCTCCTTTTGTGTTTCACAGAAATAAGTCATACAGGTTTGTACGACACAAGGGTGAGTATACTGTATAATGACAGAATTTTCATTTTTTTAAATGACTTATCCCTTTAACCCTATAGTGTCCAAAATGTCTGCCCACATTAGGGATAAATTTGTCTAGCAGCTCTAAGTAAAAAAATGCATAGAAATAGAAGAAAATATGGTGTTTGTGATGCAGAACTTGCCTCATGGATGTTAGAGTGTTGTAGGCAGGGTTGGGAGGGTTACTTTTGAATTGTATTCCACCACAGATTACAGAATACATGCTGTAAAATGTAATTTGTAACATATTCCGTTAGATTACTCAAGGTCAGTAATGTATTCTACATACTTTGGATTACTTCTTCAGCAGTGGATTTTTTTTACTTGTTTTGACTACAAAAACTCTGCAAGTACAGTGAGACAAAATACACATGTTAAAAATAAATTTTCTGAAAAACCTAATTATCTTATGCAGTGTTGTTTCTAAAACAAGATAAATCAAAGTTATCTTATTTTAAGGATTTTTAGATATTTTTACAGGAAAACATAACAAAAATTATTATCAAGTAAACGATTTTGCCCTAATATCAAAGGTCTTACTAGAAAGTTCCAACGTGAATTTTCTTGATAAAAAAATATGATTGTCCTGACAACATGTGCATGTAAAATGGCTAGAAATAGCATTTTAGCTTAGTGTAAATCTGACAATTTACACAAGGTTTATTTCTATTTATTCTGCTCCAAACTTACTTCAAACTTACTGATCTGTCTGCTCGTATGAATGTAACACATCATAAGAAAATATTCCACTGCTTTTCAAATGCACTTTGGATCGCATCATTTATATGTATAAATATTTCCATCTGAAAGGATTTAAATGAAGGATATAAATATTAAATGAAACAAATGACAATAAAATGCAAAGTAATCTCTTCAGTAATCAAAATACTACCGGCATCGAACGCCACTTTGAACTAACTATGCAAAGCACTTGCAGACAAAAATGTCTCATTCTGCATTTTGGTGATAGTTAAGACTTGATGTGCTTTTGTGCTAATTAAAATGCTCCTTACTTGGACTGAAAAATACTTGATTTCTATTACAAGTCCCATCTGGGCTTGTTTTGTACATCAAATAGCATTAAGAGGTCCTTTCTCCATCATTGTTTTTCCTTAATCTGAGCTAAAGAAGCACAATTTATTATAATATTGTGGTAAGTTTGACCAAACCTTTTGGAGATTTTCGTCTTTTCCCAATCGAGTATGGGAGCTGTACTTTAATGATTGTATCCATAGAAAATAGATGCTTGGGAGCATTCCCTAGATGGTCACAAATTGACTGACTTGCCTTGAAAGGGACTTATATACTTTTACTACTGGATATACTATTGGTATATCCAATAGTAATAGTAATCCTTGTTTTAACCAGCACCACTAACTACAACCAAACATTGGGACAAATATCTATATGGAAAAATTGGGCAGGGAAATCTTTGGGTAACATAATAAGTTTTACTCAGAAATGGCTGAGCATCAACTTAATAGTGTGTCAGATGTTTGAATGTAATCATCTGCCCATGATATATATACACTTTCAGCTGGAGGCCGTGGAGCAAACTGCCTGTTTCATAGCACAAGCACTTCAGACTCCTCCGCTGATGGCAGCCTAATAGCGTTTATGTTTGCAGAAAGTGCAAAGCTCTTCTTTTTTCGGTTACATATCATTAATTTAAAAAGTTTATACAGCTTTATATTTACTGAGGGAAGTAGGGGTAAGTGCCCCACTTACGGTTCTGCCATATCCCGCTGTGCAAATGCTGAGTGAGTATGAACGTGACCTGAAGCTCTCCTGTCTGGTTTCATACTGCCTCTTCACCCACAGCGGCGGCAGCACGGGAGACATACCATACACTCCCAGGACGCAGATGCAGGCCGACATGCTTTATATGGGCTCGCTTCAAAATAACGTATCGAACCCAGTTTTCCTTCCATTTCCATGTCTGTCGTTTTCTCTCATGTGATGGCACGCTAATAGATTTAGCAAAGATTGCGCGGGCATTTATTACCACATGTAATTGAACGTGATGATTATCGTTGTTGTGTAATGTGATTTTAATGTGGCATGATGGTTATGTATAAGCCCTAATGACTTGCCTCCGAGGGTTACAGCTCACACGAAAAAAGAGTGGAAAAAAGAAAAAGAATTTGATTTAGATTTCCCCCCATTTTCACTTGACATATAAATAAAGGGGTTTAATTAAAGCTTTCCTTCGGCGGCTTGCTTTCGCAAATAATCGTCCGTTTTATGAGTTTCCTTTTGGAGAAGAGGGAAGAGATTGATAGATGTGTCGAGTATTTATGTGTGTGTGTGTGTGTGTGTGTGTGTGTGTGTGTGTGTGTGTGTGTGTGTGTGTGTGTGTGTGTGTGTTTGCAAGTGTCTGGTGGCACAGCACAGAGTGAGTGTGATGGTTCTTTGTAAAATATGAGATATAGCTGAGCCGGTCTGCGCCTGCTTGTATTGCTGTATTTAAATCAGAATGAATCGATATTTTCTCATGTTCGGAGAGGCCATGCATTACAAGGCCACAACATTCACTTTCTCCTCATCATCTTTTGAAAGCACACACTCCTGCATATATTGGTTGTCAAATGCCTGGCTTTACATAAACTTCTCCATTAAGGCAAAAATTCATGAGCCAACTCTTTTGAAATGAGGCCAAATTGGCTTTGGTGGGACTATCACCTGTTATTACAGTTCAGTGGTATCCACCTTTTGATGTTAGTATGCAGCAAGCCGCAAAGAAAGAGGCCACACTTTCTAAATGACCCACTGAATGGCAGTGCTCTGTAGAACCTATTACTGTATGCAGTGGTTGAAGACTGTTGCATAAATGCTCACTATAGCAGTGAGACTATGCATACAAGCTCTCTGAGCATGAAATATGCATACAAACCAATGTGCAAGCACACACACATACACACAAGAGAGATTTTATTCACTAGTTTTTAATTTAATTGTATTTTAGTTGTACATTTTAGATTAGTTTTAGTTAGTTTTAATTTAGTTTTAGTTGTCATCTCTTATAACACTACAAAATGTTCCATCTGCCTATGATGACACATAAAACAGCAGCATACTCTTTTACAATACCAAATTACCATAAAGTTTAACTTTAAAGTTTTAATTGTCAAATGCACAACAAAACAACATACTGTAGAAGTTGACAAAGGAATGTGCTATTGTTGCATCATTAATGTTTTGCTTGAGGCTATTTATAGATTTTATTTTGCATGGTTTGGCAAAGGTATCCTGGTAAATGTGGTGTTTTCATGGATTTCACATTTACCTGCCCTTAAACACAAAGCTATAACCACAATATATAGAGGGGGACAAGTACCCCCCAATAATCAGATATTGCCAGATCGCCCCCTCCCAATAATTGATATTCTTATTGCTGTAGTCCATTATGCACCACTGTCTAATTGGCATTAAGTTGTTGCAGGAATAACATAATAGTTGAAAAATAATTTTTACCGCGCTTAGTAGTCTAACACCGCTCGTCAATGTCATTTGAGATCAAATTTGACAATCAAATCGATGAAGGTGAGCGTCAAGATTAAGATGCTAAGGGGAACCTTGTGGATTATCCCAGCGCCGCTCATCAACAAGCATTTCAGGTTAAGAATGTTTGTGTCATGGGAGATGTTAGTACCTAAACATGCAATATTTGACCAAAATATTCACCATTTGGTGAAATGTTGAATTTTGAATTAAAAATACGTCATGTTCAGTACATGATTTGTATGTCATTCATAATTGTGAATGCGAAAACATGAATGGAGTAGTTTTCAGCATATCAGGCATAAGATAAAGAGTAAATACGTGTATATTGTAAAGGAATTGAATGTATGTTGTTTTTAGAAAATTCTCTTGACATTGGCTAAGAATATATATTTCTGTATATATATATATATATATATATATATATATATATATATATACATATATATATACATAAGAATATAATAATATATATAAGATATAAGAATTGTGACTTCTGTTGTGCTTTAAGTTTGTGGCAAGGACAGTGTCATATATTTTTTAATGTAAATATTATTAGGTAATAATTGAAAATCAATTTAAGATTTTCTAAATAATTCCTTTACGTTTTTAATTAATTCTGAATGTTGTACAGCATCTCCTAAGAGTATTCTTTTAAAAGAGAACATTTTATTTTGAATATGTCCTTGTCAGGTCTGTGCTCAAAAATTTAGCCACCAGTTAAAGGAGTAGGACTAACTTGTACTGAATCATTTACTCACCCTTATGCTGTTCAAAACCCGTATGCTGTTACGTTTTCTTGGAACATAAAAATAGGTATTCCATAGAATAATAGTTTATAAAGGACAAATACTATACAGCACTATTAAAGTTTCAGTATAAAGACATCACGACAGTAGTCCATATGACAAATGCACTATATTCCAAGCTTCCTGTGGCCATACAACAGCTATGCGTTGTATGGACTACTTTTTATTTCTATTTTTTTTTCTCTTTGGACCTTGACAGCAGTGGTCAATATAAACAGTTTTTTGTTTCTACTGGGGGACAAAACACAATGAGGGAAAACTTGAGGACAGTAAATCATTTTGTGTATTTTCTTTTTGCTAGCCAGATGACACAGTCATGCTATTTTACAGATACATCAGTAATGAAAATAAATTCAAATTATATTCATATTTTCTTTGAGACAGCACAAAAAAGAAATAAAAGATGACTGAAACAGTCAAATTGCTTGCAATGCAGACACGGTTGTCTTGTACTGTGTGAAATTTAAAACCAAACATTATACAGTTTTGGGCCTTTATCGCTTTTGAAGCCTTTACTATATTAAAGGACCATAGAGGATCATTAAATTTGTGACCTCAACACCCATGACCCCCCAACGTTCAAGGCTTGGTTACGGCCTTTCTTAATGTAACAAACAAAATGCACATTTTCCAAGCCAACCAAATAACCTTTTTAAGTCTAACTGGGCAGAATGCACAGATAGAGTAAGGTCAAGCTTAGAGATGAATTAAATCAGACAATCCAACACTTTTTTGTTTTCGTTAATATTGCACATGTATACTGGACTATAGTGGACTAGTCCTCGCTCATTTGCAAACACCTATTTTTATAATTTTTTAGTAAACAGAACAATTTGAACTGCTTGTTTTAGTCTTTATAATAGCTTTTATCACTGATAATAGCCTTGACACACACACACTCACACACTTTACCAGAAGGCATGCATAGTCAAGGCACATACTTTTCTCTTTCCTCTCTTTCTCTCACTTTCTCTCTGACACACACAAAATACAGAGAAAGCCGGGTGAGAGCCAGAGCTTTGCTTGACATTATTAGTTTTGCATTTGGGCTCGGTGCCCAGAGTAACGGTATGGATTTTCGTCTTACCTTCCTATAATTGGATGAGTTAAATTTCTCCATTCATTACACAAGCACATGACGCTGTGACCTCTGCTGCTCTCGTGTTTTATTAACACTCTCATCCCCTGTTAATTCTGGCCAATCTCCCCAAAGACCCTGTTCAACAACGGGCATTCCTATTTCTCTCTCATTCCTTACCATCTTCCTTCATTGTTTGTTGAACAATAATTACAATAATTTTTTGGTTTAGTCATGCAAAGTTAGCTTGAATATGATGAAATAGACATAAAGTATATATAAAAAAGTTATTTGTGTTTTTACCAATGTTATCTGCCATAAAAATTTCATGTACTTAAAAAAAAAAAAAAAAACAATATGCATGCCACAATTTCCAATTTTACATTTTGTGAAGTATGAACCAGATTACCACGATCAGTCATAGTTTATTTTTTATTGGGACTGTACCACATCGCTCCAACATGTGATGCTAACATTTGCTCTTGTCTACATCACATGTCTGGATATATCTGTGATTGTAAAAATGTTCTCTATCATTTTATGAATTATCGCTGCCATTCATTAAAAATTAACAAAATTCAACACCACAAGCAAAAATAGCGCAGCGTTAGTTGCACCAGGCCAGACAAAGGTTTTTTGTGACTAAGGTGCAATCCATAATTTACAGAGAAAGGAGGCATGTTTGTACCAAGAAAAATGTAAATGAGTGTGATAATTGTGAAAATTGGAAAACTGGATTGTGGCTGGTTAGTAAATAAGACGCTGGGTTTTGTGTTGAAAACTGTTAAGTATACGCTCCATAATACTTTTCATCAATATGTTATGCATGATCAGATTCTATGTACTTTTACAATTAATTTAATTTATTGTGATCTTGCTGATCTTGAATTTACATTGTTGTGATGAGCGCATGGCCGAGTGACATTTGCAGAGATTGAGGCTGGGAGAGACATAACGGTAAGGATTGACACCTGTGGGAAATCTCCTCTAACAGCTGTTTTGTGTTTGCAGTGAGAGTGGAAAGGGTTAAAAACACAATCCAGACCACTGGAAGGGAGAGCGAGCGATGCATGCAGCTGTCTTATGTGTGTTTGTGTGTGTGTGTGTGTGTGTGTGTGTGTGTGTGTGTGTGTGTGTGTGTGTGTGTGTCTGTGTGATTGTTGTGATGAAAAGCAAACATTTGTGTAGAACACTGTTTACAGAATTTTATTGTAAATAAATAAAAATTACTGTTTACCTGGCCTCCGCCTCCTCCTTCACAAGAGAGCTAAAGAACCTGTCATATACATGTAAGCAACTTACAGTGCATTCAAGGTATACATTTTATCAGTATTTATATAACCCTGATGTTGCTAGTGCCATGCTCTACCACTGCAGGTATCTCTATTTTGTATTACACAGAATTCATATGCTTTAGGTGAGCTCTACAGTAGATCCCATGATCTTCTCCACATTTGTTGTGGTACTAAATGCAATCCTATTTAGAATCTGGCCATTGTGGCCGGTCTTAGAATAAGGACACTCGATTCATTCGTCTCTGCAGGCACTCTAATGTTCCAGTCTGGATCTCTCCCTCTGTGCGGCTTTGTGTCCGTTAACACAATGATCTAACATGGGCTGCTGGGACACAGCTGGGGGACAGAGATGCAATAAGAGACATCAGGCCCAGAATATTGCAATCTGTTGTCTTTTCATAAAATATGCATGCAATCCTCAAGCATGGAAGTCTTTGTACAAGATGTCTTTGTGCATATCCCCAGTGTGTGTGCGGTTGTTTGGTTTGTTTTTTCTGTGTGTTGCAGGTAAAATGTTTATTATATTATTATTATTATTATTATTATTATTATTATTATTATTATTATTATTATACTTAAGTAGAATTATATGCAAATTTGAAAGTAAAGAGCATGCATTTTTTTATTTTGTTTTTGCATGTATTAGTTGTGTATGCTCTTATGTTATCTTCATACTTTTTAAGATGAACACACATTCCTTAAACATTCTTTTTATTAAATGTTTTGCCTCCTTGTAAGTTTTTCTATGTCATTCATGAAATGTAAATATAGTTTTATATGTCACAGCCCACAGAAGAGGAAGAAAATGGGACTGAAATTGCATCAGATGCATGTCTGTGCATGCAATGCACTCTGACTTGAATTTTATGGATAGCAGTACTGGTTGGACAGGAGAAGATGGAGGGTTTATAGAATGTATGTGTGTGTTTGTTGGAGAGGGAGCATTGGTTTGGATGGAGGGCTGACCTTCAACATCATTCACATCATTCGTGCTACATTGTCATGCATTGTATTCTGATTGGTTGAGGAGACAATAGGTCATTCAACACTGCCACGAAGGGTCAGGGGTGACTTCTGCACCCCTCACAATGAGAGACCCCTCACAATGCCAGATGGGACCACGTCAACCCATTTCGTTTCATCCGAAATTACCAATGAATGTCATGTTTGAATAAAATCAAGAGAAAAGAGATACATGTATTGGATCTTTCTGCTTGAGCTATCCGATGGCTTTATGGGACCCATCTGAGATGCTAGATTGCTTCCGGCATGCTAGAGGTTAAGTTCCCACCCAGCATTTTTCATTTCCTTTTATCTGCAGTTCATATATTGTAGATGTTGCTCTCTTTTGCAGTTTAATACATTGAAGATGACATGTCTGCCTTTTTGACCCCTTCGGCTGTGTTTAAAATGAAGTGATCCAGAATCGCTGCTGCCCTTCTTTTGGACCACAGATATATAGGTAGACGACTGCTAGACTAAAAATTAATAAAATACAACAAATTAGTTTAATGCAAAGAGTGGAAAACTTAGAGAAATAAAGATGGAGAGAGAGAAAGAGCAAAAGGGGGCGAGAGTAGAGGATGAGAGAGATTTGGAAAGAGATGAAATGTTCTTCCTACATAAATTTTCTTTTCTTTTTTATCTGGAGGCTTTATTTTGAAATGCAAATGTAAATGGTTTCAGCTTCAAAAGGGCTCTTAAAATTCCAATATCGACCAGTAGGCATTTGGCCATGTATATGTTACAGCTGAACGTCTATTCTAAGTGAAGGGTGTTTGTATCTAGCCACTATAAATCAAAGAACTTCAGGTTGTTTGTATTCATAAATGTGAGGTGGTGTTTGACCTTATTCAGCTTGTGAGATGGATGGATGCCTGCTGTGTGGAAAATTCACTATATTGCAATTTGAGAGCCTCGAATCTTGGAGTAAAAATGGAGATGAGTGTGCTTTTAAGGCCGGAGCACACTGTATGATTTTGGCCACAATTTTGCTATTTGAGACTAATTTTGTCAATTGTAATTTCATTCATCATCCAGCAAAACTACCAGTCTTTGATCACTTAGTGTGGGAAGCTCTCAGACGGCCACTTTATTGCCTTTGCAGTTTATTCTAGCCTCCGATAAAGTTGCGGCAGTACCCAAAATTTTGGGTTGCAGTCATCAACAGCTAATCAAGAGCCAATAGGAGTATAGCAACCAATGTGAGAGCAAGAAAGAGACATACATACTCAAAAAAGTAGCTCTTTGGCTGAAATTGATGTAATTGTGGACAGTGGTTCCACATGTTTGAAATGGGTTTTCTAAACTCAAAGGTGCACTCAGTAACTTTTGTGATCTTGGACTTACACTGACACCTAGCGGCTTGGATGCAGCATCATTTAAAATAGTTTTCAGTTTCAGATGCCATTGTAGAAATGTACTATTCACAGTCAGCCATGATTACTTTAAAGGGGTCATAAAATGAAGAATCAAATTTTCCTTATTATTTATATATATAAGGCTAGGCAATTAAAAGGACCAATTTGCTTTTCAATTCTTATAGCATATGCAAAAAGCAAAAACATACAGTGCACACAAATATTACACAACACAGACGTCTAACTACTCAACATAAAACAACAAGATTTCAACATGTCATTAAACAGGGTTCGATAAAAAAGCCAGGTAAAAAAGATGATTTTTTTAATAGAGATTCAAATGACACCAGAGTGGAGACAATTCTAATGTGCAGAGCTTCGGGGCCAACACTGCAAAGGCACGGTCCCCCCATAATTTATGTCTAGACCTAGGAACAATCAAGAGTTTCTGGTCAGAGGACCTAAGTGATCTGGACAGTGAGTAAAATTGTAGAAAATCTGAAATATAAGATGGTACAAGGCCATTTAAAGATTTAAAAACAATCAATAATCTCTTAAAATCAATCCTATAATGGACTGGCAACCAATGTAAAGAAAACAAAATGGGAGTAATATGGTCCGAATCTGTCAACAATCTAGCAGCAGCATTCTGGACAATTTGCAATCATGATAACGTGGATTGACTAATCCCTACATAGAGGGAGTTGTAGTAGTCCGGGTGTGAAGACACAAAAGCATGCATCACTCTCTCAAAATCAGAAAAGGACAAAAATGGCTTGATCTTTGCCAGTATTCTTAACTGAAAAAAGCCTGATCTTACAATGGCATTAATCTGTTTGTCAAATTTTAACGAGTCATCAAAAAGTTCCCTAAATTTGTTTTACCATAAATTTACAATAAATAGATAAAGGACCTTAATCAATAATAGGGGACCCAGATGCAATGGGTGCAAACACAATAGTTTGTGTTTTACATTCATATGCAAGAAGTTCACAGCCAACCATGTTTCCAATTCCATTACTTTTCTTCCTTACATGCACATATTTTTGAGTATCGTCAGCATAGTGAAATGATACTCTTTGATTTTTTTTAAATAGACCCAATTTGAAGAATATATAATGAAAACAAAATAGGTCCTAAAATGGATTCTTGTGGAATCCCACATGTAAGAGGGGTCAAAGATGATGTTAATTCACCTAAGGAAATTGAAAAACTTCTATTAGTTAAATAGGACTTTTACTGTTTAAAACAGTACCTCGAATCCCTACCAATTACTCAAGCCATGCAATAAGATTTGCATGGTGTGAAATGCTGCACTAAGGTCTATTAACACCAGAATTGCAGCATCCCCCGAATCCAGAGTTACCAAAACATCATTAAGAACCTTTAAAAGTACAGATTATGTACTATGATGCTCCCTTAAAACAGACTGAAATACCTAAAAGAGAGAATTACTTTTCAAATAAGACTGCAGCTAAATAAAAACAGCTTTCTCCAACACAACACATAAGAGGTAACTACTATAAAAACATACTGTAAATATCAGAACTCAAAACTTCCTCACCAGTCTAAAAAGAGCATTTAGAATTGCTACACTGCTGAAACGTCTAATTTTGAAATCTGTCTGTTTGTGATGTCATCAAACATTGCTCGTTTGTATTTACACATCCCACAAAATGCATCATCGCACCCTTAGCCCTATCCACTGGTGGGGTTCAAGTCAAGAGAGCAGTTCAAGTCAAGAGAATAGGTCAAGTCAAGAGAGCAGGTCTTGTGTGGTTAACTATACCTGACATAACACCAAATGGGACTATTTTGAATGATTTTGCATATAAACATGAACTACACAGACTCTTTAACCACTGCCATGTATCTTGCCGCTTTGAAAATATGCGATGTCAAGTTACAACTCTGAAAGGGAGAAGCAATTATCTTTCATTCAGCTGCTGCTTCTTGTTGTTTTGAGCATAAACATATCATGGATGCATTCTTATGTGCTATTTTTAATTGTTGGTGTATGTAAACATGTACTAAGATGAACATCTTTGACTGTTTTTATGTGTTTCCAGCGAAGTGTGCCTCGGTGCAGGATGATACTGTATGTGTGTGCATCTAGTTTCTTCGTTCTATGTGTGCTCGTTTGTTTTTTCGGCTTCTTTCAGCTTGGATTGCTTGTGAACAAGTCATAATACATTTCAAGCTTTGCAAAAACTGTTATTGAAGGATGAGGCAGTTAAAAACACTTGGACCTGATCAAAAACATCAGTAAACCATTTCATTCAAGAATATTTCAAATTTGATGACTGTTTGATAGTTTATGGTGCTGATTGATAACAGTTGTGCTTGAGATGAAGTTTAATATATTCGAATGCACTGTGTTGGATGTGCGTTATGTGTAAACCCTGCAATTTTGTTTGATAATGTTGAGGGGCTTGTTCATTCTCTTCCAATTGGGTTTGCTGAATTTGAGGGGCTGCATGATAGCCAGTCATAACAATGGGCATTTACATTGATGTTTTGAGGAGGCACTTAGGTCAAAACCGAGCATTTCAGAAAATTATCATACAGTATATTACTAAATTGTGACTGATTTGGTGCAACAACAAAAAAAAAACCTTTATCATTAGACCTCAGGGAATATAATAAAATTATAAAAGAAATAGCACTTAATGGCCTCTTTAATTTTTAAGTGTCAAATAAAAGGACAGTTACTGATATTAAGTGAGTAGTATCCGGCCGGTCATGTAATTTTAACATGGAAGCCCCCATGTGCAGACCCTCTCCATGTAGAATAAAACAAATACAGCAAAGGTTACTGATATGACTGGAGTCTTCATTTTAATGTGTGTTCATGATTTCCTACATATTTAAAAAAAATTGAATTTGTGTCATTAGGAGTTAAATTTTTGGTAACACTTTACAATATGTTTCCATTTGTTAACATTAGTAACTGCATTAGGTATCATGAAAAAACAATTAACAACATACTTGTTACATCATTTATTAATCTGTGTTAATGTTAGTTAATAAAAATACAGTTGTTCATAGTTATTTCATGTTAGTTCATAGTGATTTAACTAATGTTAACTAATTCAACTTTTGATTTTAATAATTTATAAAAAGTTGTAATTTTTTTAAATGAACATTAACTAAGATTAATAAATGCTTAATAAGCATTGTTAGTTCATACTAACTAATGTTGTTAACTAATGTTAACAAATGGAACCTTATTCTAAAGTGGTACAATTTTACTGAGTGCACCTTTAAAATTACTATGCAATCTCAACACAAACACTTCGTGTAGAAGAACCTAGATGAATAGGGTAAACCCAACAAAATTAGACATTTCAATGTAATGTTTTTTTTATGTAATAACTAGTGAATGTGAATGTTAGCATGCTGGTTTGAAGCACTACATAGTAACTATGCTATGGTTAGCACATAATTTGCTCAACAAAGCGAGCAATCAATTTCATATTCAGCTATTTTCATCTACCTGTCCTCATTGTTCATTCAAGCTCCACTCTCTTAACCATAATGGTAACCTCCAGATCTCCAACATAACAGAAACTCTTCTAAATTTCTCATTTCAATTTCACATTTTCTCATTTATCAAAAACACATAAACTAACACTTACATTTAACATTTACTCTCTCTCCCATCCAAAATTGGTAAATGGAAATCCTCTAAGTTTCGTCAATGCTACATTAACACCACAAAAAGTATTAATGTAGTCCCAACTCAGATAGATTAAGTAAACTGCTATTTTACAATTTAAATGGATATAATGCAATTCAATTAAGTTGTGACGAAGTAAATTGACTAACCAGCAAAAATATTGATTTAAATTTTTTTGAGTGCAGTTATAAATGTTATAAAAAAATATATATATATACTTGGTTATTAGGCATTACGATCATACAATCAAAATTGACAGGCTTTTCTTTTCCAGGCAAACCATTGCCAATGTTTGCACAAGCGCTTGCTTGTGTTCATGTGCTACCATTTCAATTTAGTGTGTCAATGAGGAAGTTGAAACTTGAAATGATTGATTGTAAATTACACAGTCTAACATCAAAGACTGTTTATGTTGCATGGTCTGTCTTGGCATTTTTACAAGATTTTACCAGGGTTATATCATACAATCTGACAAGCAACAATCGTAAAATTAAAATAAAAAACTATTGATGTTCCTTCAACAGTCTTCCTTCGTTTTTTGCCTGGGTCATATTGTACAATCCACAACAGTTGTAAAAGAGAGATAATAATCATACAGTGTGCACCCAGTCAGGGGCACAACTACCAATTTTTGAGGATGTATGTGACACCTACACTGGCACCCCCCTTTGGGGGGGTTGTCCCAATTGTATCCCTTGGTGTGCTGCTGGCACCCCCTTAATATGGCTCCTCTATGCATTGCACACATAGTATATATAGTTTTTCCGCCTCTGCACACAGCATTTGCGAAAGCTTTCCATGCTTAGACTGTCATAATAAATGTTCAATTCATAGAAAGAATACTCATATTTTTTTCTACCGCTGGAAGGAGATTAACTTTTATCATCCATTCTTGGCCTTTACAGCTCAGATTCTAATAGTGCAAGACATTGATCTTAATAATGGCCAGTTTATGACCAATATGCGCCGCTAATTGATTCAGTTTGCCGATTTTTATTGTAGCGCTGAATATCTATTAAGACCATCGTTCATTGTATCTGTTTAAAACATGGAGGACAGGTGCTTTCTAATTTATAGAAATTTCATGAATATTTCAGCATTTGCAAAATGTCTCAGACAGACCATGCATTATTCAAGACACATGGTGCATGTGCTTGCATTCAATTATAGATGTGACAAATAAGCCCTGTGGGCAAATGTATGCAGTTATTTATCTGTGTGCTTAACACTTGTTTGATATGAGCCACAAAAGTTTCATTTCTATATTCTGTTGTGTAATGCAAGGACAATGTGTAACGTTCATTGCCTACGCAAGACACAATTAATTGCAGGAAACTGAATTGCACGTATCTTTATTGGGTATTAATACACAGTAACCACATAAAGAATTTGGACAACTAAGCAACTCTTAAACATTTATGAATGTCATTGAAACAAAATATCAAAACAATCTCCAAACAAATAATGCCAGACATTTTCGCAGAATTAACAGAATTTCCTCTCAAGTTAACACAGGTGTTTTAGCAGAGTAACCACAGATCTAATTCATCACATTAACTATTAACATTAAAATGAGTAAATGTCAATAGAATAAAAAATTTTGAGTGAACTGTCACTTCAAGTGTCCAAACTATTTTGGTGTCACTGTACATGCCAGAAAACATGTATCCACATCAAATGCCACGATAGCTAGGAAAGAAATGACACATTTTTCACCTTATAGCTCATGTCAAATTAATTGTGTGGATTTACTTGTTTCCTGTTGGTTCAGGCCTTTCAAATAAGAGAAACTCTGGAAGCAGCTGGGGGTTGAATTCAATTTTAGCAGCAGAGCTCCATCAGACTCCCTACTGATGTTCCCTACTGTTCCCAAATCCTCACGAAAATGCTCCACTATCCACAGGATTCCACTTGTAAATCTAGATGTATTTCAACTTCTTTAGACAAGTTGGCATAAAGGATTTCTGTGTTAGCATCATGTTAGAGTTGACATTTGCAGATTTTTTGTATATGTGATGTTTTTCATCCTTGAATTATGGTGTTATGGACATGGTACCATGGTAGAACCATGTCTTTTTTTACAAACAGTATATGGTATTATTTTATACCATGGTTAATATCAAAGTGCCATGTGATACTATAACTGTACCATCTCAGAGGAAAATTGTCTTGCTCAGAGGTTGCTCATTAATGGGTAATCGAGGTGTAATGAAGTTCCCAAGTATGTTTTATTTAAGGCATTTCATCTGAAATTCCTTGTTATCAAAAAATAGAAACAAATGAGACAGTTACTGACACATTTAGTTCTGTATAAATCTATAAAATGAATGTGGATATCATAGCTCAGATAATCTGGTTTTGGACGGATTTTATGATCAATGTTTGACTGTTGAAATCTTTGACTATTCATTGCAGACTTTGCAATCTTGGCAAACCTGAGCTCAGTTTCAGACAATGTTGTTATCTATTCTGTAAATCTATAGGAGACACATGTAAGATTACTGGGGTCATTTCATTAAAGGTAAAAATCTGAGAAGCAGAAGACTTAAGCAGAAGTCTTTGTTTGCTCTCCATAATCTCATTGCTGTATAGGAAAAACAATACAGATATTAAAGAGATATCATTAGTGATTTTTATTTCCTATGGGATAGCACCACAGAATAACTTTTTATGAAGGGCAACATGAGAAGTCACTTAGGATGCAAAATAGATGCATGAAAATATATCTGAATATGGATGCATATAGAATGCTAAAAGCCGTAACAATAAATTTAATGTAAGTTAGACTCGGCAGAGGAGTGTGGCGGAGAAGCGTTGTTGTGGAACGCATTTGGAGAGGCTGCGTTGATGAAGCCTGTGGTAAGGAAGTGTGTGGCACTGAAACCTCACATTAGACCACTGTGAATAGCACTGTACTATTGTGTGCCTCCACAAATGAGACAAATGAAAACCCTATGAGTCCCTGTGGCCTGGTGAGAGACAGCCAACACAAACAGCGCTCATGGTCGTCCCCTAATTGGACCCAGCTGGGACTTATTTTCACAACCATGGGTGTTTCAAGGACTCGCTACATACCAAGCTCACACTAAGATGTTATAACTGGTCTGGGAGCTAGAATTATGGAAATATGATTCTTTCGACCCCTCACATTGTTTTATAGAATACTAATGATTTAGAGTTGAAACTTTCAGAGTTATAGCGCTAGCTTTTAGCAACTGATGCGTCACTGTTCAATCTTTACCTTGAAATATTAACTATAGGATATATGTCTTGTATTTTAGTCCACAACCCACCTAGATTCCTCCTTGGTGCCAGGCTATGTTTAAACTGGAATACTAGGTTACTTTAGTTTTGAGAACATATCATGCAGAGTAGCTTACTTATGCCATTACGAGCAGCTTTTAATGCAACAAATAGAAGTTATTATCAATCATAAAGTTTTGAGAGAATTTTAACATCCAAAGTTATTTAATTCAGCATTAACTCAACTCGTGAGTTAACTGGTTTTGATGAACAGGTTAGAAGTTCTTTAAATATATAGCCCAATTAAAAACAATTAATTAAGATATTTACGTTTATGCATTTGGCAAATGGTTTTAGCCAAAGCAACTTACAAGGTTCATTCAAAGCATACATTACTGTTTATCAGTTTGTGTGTTCCCTGGGAATCTATCCATGATATCTGTGTTGATAGTGCCATGCTCTACCAGTTGAGCTACAGGAACGTTCGTTACAAATATTTTATTAGATGGAGAAAAAAACGTTTTTGTAGCCCCTGCACGATTCAAGATGCATGTCAAATGAATGCGAGTCTCGACGCTGCATATTGTGCAGATTGTGGCCAGGCAGCCAAAAAGTTATGGCTGTTGGTGGAATAGGGGCGTAACACAATCATTGGGTGGGCCTTAATACGCAATGGGTGGCACTGGCCCACCCAGACCTAGCCGTGGCTATGCCACTGCGGCAGAGTGCAGTGGATATACAGCACACCTCTTTTTTACATATATTTAGCACACTATTCTTTATGCAGAACAACAGCTTTTGTAGTAGCATTTTATTTTGAAAGAGTGCCACCTATAGGTCAGTGGCGTACTATCATTTTACATTGGATAAACAGTAAACCCATAGAAGCATGGACTATTCTAAAATATTTTTTTTTGAGAGCATAATGTCTGCCCAGCAGATAAAAAGAGTGAAACCCCATAGACTCCCATAGTCAAGGTTCCCACACATGTCTAGGGAACAGGATATCATATAGACTTGTGGATGTTCTTTTGACTTGAGCCAGTAAGTTTAGTATAGTCATAGCAACCACACAAAACACTCTGACATTGAATATATTTAAGCAACATATAACAAAAATGTTATATCTTTTTCAACATAATCATTTATTCATTGTTGTGTAGAATCCAAATACATTTAGACCAAATACAAGAGATTAAGTTTAGTATTTAAACAGGTTAAAAATGAATTGAACATAACAGAATGGTTTTGAGATTTTAACTGAAAAAAGACACAAAAACAGAGTAAGAAAATAATTTTTTTCCAATGTACATTTTTTTTATTCTGCATTTTAAATCCAATTAGTGTAAAAAATAAATAAAAACATAACATTTGGCAGATCAATCAAACAATGAGTCAAGAAAGAGATTTACATTTTGCCAACCAACTGCTGAACAGCACACACAGTATTTGGGAATTCACAGGCAGCAAAGAATAAATCTTTTCTACCTTTAAAAAACGACCAGATGAAGGCATCTTTGTTGACAGGATGTTACACAAACATTGGATTCGGATGTTCCTCTGTATACTGCCTGTGAATTTAGCATTTCCAGCTTTCAGACACAGCCATTCTATTTGTTCTTAAAAAAAAGAAGTCTAAACATACATTAGAACTGAGATAGACATCACACCAGTGGAGACCTCGAAGGCTGTTGGCAGTCAATTGGTTTATGATGTTTTCAGTAATGTGCCAGGTCTCCTGGGAAGTCCAATCTCAAAATGCATACATGAACACTAATTGATTTCCTACATGCTTCTGGCCTAGGGTCATCACAGCTTTTACAATTTGCCACAACACCCTGGCTGGTTGAGAGTTAATAGGCCACACTCTGAGCTTGGACATATATTAAATAGCCTAACAAATACACTAGTCTAAGGTCTTTATCTAAATTAATTAGCCTAATGGATAATTTATTGTGACGTTATTGGAGTTACAGCCAGGTAATGTCTCTTTTCTATTGAGAATTCCAGTTGATTTCTATTCGCCACTATCAGAGGTAAACATTTGCTGATAGGATGGGGGGAAAGTCATGCAGAGTTCCAGAATGCTGCGAGGAAAAGGAATTTCATGAAAACAAATAATGAATAAAAATATGCAGCCTGGCAGCTTAAGTTAATTAGTGTTGAGCACCAGGATTAGGACTTGTATAAAATACCATGGCATCATTTCTGATGTGAGAGACTATGCTAACTTTAAGACCTTGCTTGTGGGACACACTTTTAGATAAATGAACTCATTTTGCATAAATGATTGCTGTTTTAAAAGAGGGGCACATCCATTGGAAATGATGATTAGTGATACAATTTTGGCTGGTGCGACAAAAAAGGTCATAAGCAAGCTTTTCCTTACAGCTGTCAGACACCTTCTGTCACCCTGTACCAAGACAGTGTTCCGCCCACTGCTATTTCACGCCAGGCACAGAGCAAGTGAAAAAGAGAGAGAGCCTGAAGCGGCATCAACAAACAGGTAATTGAATGAACCTGCGAGCTAGCTTGAAGTTCCTGGCCTGGGGAGATCAATATATTGTCACTTGGCCTTTATAGGAAACTGCTGCATTGCGAAGTTGCTAAGTGCATGAGAGCACGCAATCCAAGGCCAGACAGAAAGCCCCCTGCTGTCACTCGGCAAGCGACATACATGGTAATGTGTGGGGGTCTGTCACTCCTCCCCTTCAGAAATATATATTTAGATATGGATGGATCGACAGTCTGTCATCACCGCACAACAAAAAACTGCATGATG
The DNA here is from genome assembly GCF_025860055.1 of Xyrauchen texanus. NCBI lineage: Eukaryota > Metazoa > Chordata > Actinopteri > Cypriniformes > Catostomidae > Xyrauchen > Xyrauchen texanus. Next base: position 10,349,842 of record NC_068309.1, read on the forward strand.
AAACCTGTGATGGAGATGACCTTGTATCGCAATTTGAAGTTTCGATTTTTGTGCCATAGACCTGAATGCATGCAATTTTCCGAGCCATAGTTACTATCAAGGATGTGCAATTCACCGTGTAAACTGTGGTGGAGGGTCAACAATGAAAGCAATCTTATGACAGAGTCATGCTTGTAACATGTGTAATTATGCTGGTGTTGGAGGCATAGACTAATTCCTAAGGCAGTGTTTCCCTTTCCTGGTCCTGAAGTTCCACATACATGAAACATTTTGGATGTCTCCCTTAGTGAACATACCCAATGGACCCTTTTCAGAGCTTGATAATGTATTTCTGCTTTAATTTAGCAGGGTAAATCAAGCAAAACTTTTTTGAAAGTGAATGGCGACTGTAGTTCTCATTCTGCCTAACATCTCTTTTTTTGTTCCATGGAAGAGAGAAAGTCATACAGGTTTGAAACATCATGAAGGTGAGTAAATAATGGAAGAATAACATTTTTGGGGGTGAACTATTCCTTTAATGTTCATTATTTAATGTGTTATTTATATAACTGTTCTTTGTGTTATATTACCATGGCAGAAATGAAAAAAAATAATCCTGCAAACTAGACAACACTGCTGCGATTGTGTTTCAAATACAGCTGCTGACTGAGTGGCAGGCGTCTAATCTTTTTTTTGTCTATTTTTGTCTTTCTTTTGGAAAGTAATGAAAAATGTAAAAGTGCATTTTTTTACTTTTGCTATTTATGCAAAAGTAAACGCTGCACTAACATTGGTAACCTGGCCTAAAAAAATTATGTTACCATATCTACATTTTTGTGAAATAATTTTTAAATGGCTCTTTGCACGTATCACGGCAGTTTCTTGGTGATTCCTGGTTATTCACTTTCACAGCAATCATGTGTACATTGACAGATTAACAGTTTATAAAGACTTTTTGCAATCTTGTGATCAAAATGATTTTATTATAGTGCATGACTTCTAAGGCGATTCATTTTAACATTTCATTGAATATCCAACTACATTTACAAGCTTGTTTGAATGCAATCAAATTGCACGGTAGCTCTACTGATCGAGCGTTGCACTTCTAAGGTTCAAATCCTGAAGAGCACATGGATTGACACGTAAGCTGAAAGTGTCATAGAAGCACGACAAAATGACGTGTTTGCATCTGCTATTGCGTATTTCATCTCACATTTGATTTTTATGACACTATTTGTAGGTTAAGGTTTAAGGTTTAACCTAGGGAGTTTGTTTTTTTTGTTTTAAAACTCGATAGAGTTAAAGGAATATTTCACCAAAAAATTTAATTCTCTCATCATTTACTCGCCCTCATTCCATTCCAGATGTTTCATTCAAGACATTTTTTCTTCTGCTGAACACAAACAAAGATTTTTATAAGAATGGCTTATTCTCCTCCCTGTCCAGTAGGTGGTGATATGCACAAAAAATTACTTAAATATTGATAAGATGAACTGGAGAAATATGGAATACTTTTATACGGCTTTATAGGCCTTTCAGACCTTCAAAGTAGAGGTCTTCACGGATCCACCTGAACACGAGGACCTGGGATGCGACCCGGGTCTGTTTAACATCTGCAGTGATGCGATGACTTTACCAATTGACGATTGGCTCTTTTAATTAGAAGGCGGGACTTATTCCACCATATCGGTGTTTGACATATGACGTAAACCGAAGTGCATTATTGGTGTTGGTGTGATTTTTTAGATATTGTGGTTGGAGTTCGTTCGCTTTGTATATCTAAAATCTATGGTCAGACACAGATGACAGCAAATTAGTAATGCTAACATCAGTAGCCGTGGCACTGAATGAACAATTGTTATTATAGTACAAAAGGGCAAACAGTGGAAGTTATCGTATTATGCGAGATACAAAAAACTGCAAAGTCGCGTTTGTCATCTGCCACACTGACAGCAAGTGGACTTTTGAAGCTGAAATAATGAGTGGATTTTACATGCTCTTTCAAACAGCAATAGAGGAACAAGATGGATGTTGTCATACCAACTTTCTTGTCAAGGAGGATGGATTGTAAGCATCAAGGTCAGGTACAGGAAAGAAGACTTTACATTACATAAGGTAAGACACAAAGTTTTATTTTCACAACTTGTTAATAAACTTGTTAATAACAATTACCTGTGTGATCTGTGCTGATCGGGTTCAATCGGATCTGTGTGTCCCGGCCGGTTCCGGGTCCAAATTTCAAAGAATAGACGGTCTGGGTCGGTTCCGGATAGCACATTTCCAGGTCTCTTCGGGTTCGGGCACAAATTTTTTGACCCGTGAAGACCTCTACTTCAAAGTTCTGGCCACCATTCACTTGCATTGTACGGACCTACAGAGCTGAGACCTTTTTCTAAAAGTCTAATTTGTGTTCAGTAGAAGACAGAAAATTATACAAATCTGGGATGACATGAGGGTGAGTAAATGATGAGAGAATTTACATTTTTGGGTGAACTATCCATTTTAAAACCTCATCAGTTCGGGAGAACATTTAACAGGCTTTTAGCACCACACATTGGACATTTACCTCGGAACTGCTGCAATATGTGTAAGGAACCACATAATATCATTTTGCAACAATGTCACCACAGTCATGTGATTTTTATGAGATCAGCCTGAACATTTGTTATGGTCTCCCATTTACATCTGTACCCCAGCTATTTAACCTGTTGTAGTTTACTTTCATTCTTCAAACCCAAAAATGTGAAAAGGGTCCATTCAGGCAATGGTGCCTCTATAAATAAATTGATGATTTTATTAGGAAAAGCTGATCTTAGGGTCTTCATCGCTATGTTGTGAAATGGCCTTCTGTATCCAGAAGAAAAGAGCAAGAAATGAGATTGAAGAAAAAAAGCACTGTATCAAGCAAGTACTCAGCCTTGCCTCAACTGACTGGATATACGACAACAAAAAGGGCAGAAAAACAGCTGGCATTTCTTTCTCACATTGAATCCTGTAGTTTGTGTGGTGGAGGCGTCTTGATTTATTGACTGTAATGATGCATTTGGACTGACATCACTAGCCGTGGGTGTGGGGGTTGATTAGAGAAAGGGGTGTGAGTTGTCGCTAAGAGGCGAATGGTGCGCAAACTATGCGAGCGGAGTTCGTGGAGATTTAGCCCTTCTATTTTGGTGAAGCGAGGAGGACCACTCCTCAAGGCTCCAAGCTTTTGTTTTCCATGAGCACACCAAAAAACAGCTGTGCCGTGTGTCATAAGCAAAGTGCATCTTGCTTAAGGAAATCACTGTAATCCTCACCCCACATCCTGGCAGTTGCTGATCCTGCTCTAGATGTAGAATTATCTTGTCAAGTGGCCTTTTTGTAACCCGTATGTAAACATGGCTAGATAAAGTAAGATTCCATTGGAGAGGAACAGGAAAATAGCACCGAAAATGGGTAAAATGGTACACTTGAGCAAAAGACAGGCTCTCTGGGTGTGCCGAGATAACGATCAATTTTCTCCGAGCCCACTCCATTGATATTCTCACGACAGCTGTGTCTTTTATTTGTGGCTTAATGGCAATGTGTAGGACAGATGTTTTTGGACAGAAATTTAGATGGGAATCATTAGATATGTAGAGAGATTCAGTAGTAGTGGTTGTTTATTTGCTGGTAGAAAGGAATGAATAATAACTGGCAAAGGCATCTCACCAAAAAAAACATGCATAGCCCACAACCAAAAAATAAAATAAAAAAGGGAACAAAATCCCCAGATCACCAAAATGAAAATTGTGGAGATTTTAGGCAAAATTCTAGCCTCAGTCTACCTTCATTGTTTGGAATAAAAGATGCAATGAAAGTGAATTGTAAACAGTATTGGTAACATTACAAGACATTGTTTCCTGTTTAATTATAGCGGTATTAGCTTGAGTTGGCTGGTTGTGAAATAAGTATTGATGTTATTTTTGGAATGATTATTTCCTCTATCTTCATTTCCAAACTGTTCATTATTAATTTAGGACAAGAATTTCAAAATCTAAAATGAGTCATTCTAAATGAATGCTGCTAGCTAGCCTGCCTGTTGTTTAAGCTGTTTGGAATTATCACTGCTGCAAAAAAGTAACCAATTGGCTGCAAAACAGGTTCTGTGTTATAAAAGTTTGTTTTGCCAGAATTTTACACTGATCCAGCAGCCTGTGGTTTGGTTATTAATAATCAATACCAACATCAACATTTGCATTGTTTGTTTTGAGGTTACACGCAGATTTAATCTGTGAATTAGTTCTAAAGCCTCAATAAAGCAACTGTAATTTAGTTCTAAAGCCTCAATAAAGGTTTATTACAATCATAAACCAAATCTTACCAGATGTGTCCTGTAGTTTAATCACTTAGTATAAAAACTAATCACTCCAGGTGCAGAAAATGGCTAGGTCATAAACCCATCATAAGCTGACAAAAGGAAATCATACCTTTATTTTTTTAATTTTCTGAAGATTTGTGAAAATTGGTCCTTCTCCATGCAAAACTTGCTGCCATCAGAATCAGAATCAGAATCAGCTTTATTGCCAAGTATGCTTACACATACAAGGAATTTGTCTAGGTGACAGAAGCTTCCAGTCAACAACAATACAAACAATACCAAAAACAGCAGCAAGACATAGGTAATTAAAAACAAAAAAAGAACACAAAATAAATAATTATACATATACGTACATACACTCACCTTCATACATACCCACATACACACGTAGTGCAAATCTAATACAATCTGTTATATAAAGAACAAAAACCTGTATATTATGTACAGAGCAATGTAAGTAATGGCAGAAGTGGATAAGTTGGATAATATAAATTAAAATTAAAATTAAACTGTGTATTGCACATAATTATTGCTCAATGGGGCAATTTAATTGTTCATTAGATGGATGGCCTGAGGGAAAAAACTGTTCCTGTGTCTGACCGGTTCTGGTGTTCAGAGCTCTGAAGCGCCGGCCAGAAGGCAACAGTTCAAAAGGTAGTGGGCAGGGTGAGTGGGGTCCAGAGTGATTTTACCAGCCTTTTTCCTCACTCTGGAAGTGTACAGTTCTTGAAGGGGGGGCAGGGGGCAACCAATAATCCTCTCAGCAGACCGAACTGTCCTTTGTAGTCTTCTGATGTCTGATTTCGTAGCTGCACCAAACCAGACAGTTATTGAAGTGCAGAGGACAGACTCAATGACTGCTGAGTAGAACTGTTTCAGCAGCACTGGTGGCAGGTTGAACTTCCTCAGCTGGCAAAGGAAGTACAACCTCTGCTGGGCCTTTTTCACAATAGAGTCGATGTGTATCTCCCACTTCAGGTCCTGTGAGATCGTAGTGCCCAGGAACCTGAATGACTCCACTGCTGCCACACTGCTGTTTAGAATGGTGAGGGGGGACAATGTTGGGGTGTTCCTCCAAAAGTCCACAATCATCTCCACTGTTTTGAGCGTGTTCAGCTCCAGGTTGTTTTGACTGCACCAGAAAGCCAGCCGTTCAACCTCCTTTCTATATGCAGACTCATCATCATCTCGGATGAGGCCGATGACAGTGGTGTCATCTGCAAACTTCAGGAGCCTGACAGAGGGGTCCTTGGTGGTGCAGTCATTGGTGTACAGGGAGAAGCGAAGTGGGGAGAGCACACATCCCTGGGGGGCACCAGTGCTGATGGTACAGGTGGTGGAAGTGAATTTTCCCTGCCTCACAAGCTGCTGCCTGTCCGTCAGAAAGCTGGTAATCCACTGACAGGTAGAGGTGGGAACAGGGAGTTGGTTTAACTTAGTCCGGAGTATATCTGGTATGATTGTGTTGAAAGCCGAGCTGAAGTCCACAAAAAGGATCCTTACGTATGTCCCCGGTCTGTCCGGAAATGTTGCAGGATATGATGCAAACCCATGTTGACTGCATCATCCACAGACCTGTTTGCTCGATAAGCAAATTGAAGGGGGTCCAGAAAGGGTCCAGTGATGTCCTTCAGGTGGGCCAACACCAGTCTCTCAAATGACTTCATGACCTCAGATGTCAGGGCGACAGGTCTGCAGTCATTAAGTCCTGTGATTTTAGGTTTCTTTGGGACGGGGATAATAACTGAGCGTTTGAAGCAGCATGGGACTTCACACTGCTCCAGTGATCTATTGAAGATCTGAGTGAAGATGGGGGCCAGTTGGTTAGCACAGGAACGAAGGCAAGCTGGTGAGATGCCATCTGGTCCTGGAGCCTTCCTTGTCCTTTGCTTCCGAAAGACACAGCACACATCGTCCTCACAGATCTTGAGTGCAGGTAGTGTAGCAGGAGGGGGGAGGAGGGGGGTTTCAGGAGGTGTTAATGGTTGTGTGAAATGAAGGTCCGAGTGCATGTGGGGTGTGAAATCGGGCCTTTCAAATCTGCAGTAAAACACATTCAGGTCGTCAGCCAGTCGTTGGTCCGCCACAGGGTTGGGGGTAGGAGTCCTGTAATTAGTAAGTTGTTTCAGGCCAGTACAACTATACATGCCTATACATGTTATAGTATAGGGTGTTTGCCACACATTTGGTATGCGGTTGCATGTTTTTAGATTGTTTCTAGGGTGTTTTGGGTGGTTATTTAATGACCTGATTTAAAAGAGCTCCCCAAACCTACAAAGAAAATTAAATGAAAACATTTATATTAACTGAATAAAATCTTTTTAAAACTTAAAACTTAAGTATGTCACTTTTTCAGTGTTAAAATACTTTCTTCTATCCCAGCTTAATATGCAGCGACAACTATAAGCATTCATCAATATATTTTTTCGGAAACTGTAAACACTGAAACTCGACTGCACTTGCATTGATATTTTGAACGTTACTTAACCAATGGTGTGAGTTGGGGGCCGGACTGTCTGACTGTTTGAGTAACAGTTTTAAAAACATTGTTTATTTTTGCAATTCCATTCAGTGGCGCTAGTCTCGCAGAAATGGCATATTCTTTATATACATTTTTATGACTCAAAAAAAAAAGTTACTTTTACTTATTGAGACACAATATATTATTACATTTTAAACCTTTATAACCAAACTTAATTAAACATGAAAATGCCACTAGACAGCCCTGAGACATTTAAAGCCTTAAACATATTTAAATTATATGTTTGAAAGTGCCCACCACCAAAACTAAAACTATGTTTAAAATTGAAACAAAACTAAAATACATTTTAATGACTCTAAATACAAAATACATTTTCAAGAAAATAACAAATGTGAAATAAAAATATACATGAATAGTTTTAGTTTTTGTGACAGTATATTATTACATTTGAAGCCTTTGTAACCCACCTTCATTATACATGAGAATGCCATTAGATAACAATAACACTAGACAGCCATGAGAAATGTAACGACAAAAAGCATAAGCATATTTAAATGACCCCAGTTATCACGTTAATTTTAGAAGCTCTAAAATACTAAAAATAAAATAAAAACTAAGTATGCAAATAAACCAAAACTAACGGTCGTACACCATATCCACACTGATACATTTTTGTATAAAAGAAACACATTTTTTACATTTACATTTTATGCATTTGGCAGACGCTTTTATCCAAAGCAACTTACAGTGCACTTATTAAAGGGACAATCCCCCCAGAGCAACCTGGAGTTAAGTGCCTTGCTCAAGAACACAATGGTGGTGGCCGTGGGGTTAGAACCTGTGACCTTCTGATTAACAGCCCTGTGCTTTAGCCACTACGCCACCACATGGAAATGTGTGGAAACACATTAATGTCGCTACATTTATGCCTCTCATCAACACTAGAACTGTGTTTTCTTCCACTGTTTCCATTACCGCATACTTCGGAAAACGAAAAACTTAATAGAAAGACAAACTAAATTATAAAATTCAAAATTATAGTAAAACTACTTACAAGCACTGTAAAATATTGCTCTGCCCAGCCTGTGTACTCTGCAGAGTGGGGTCCTTCATGGACATTTGAAGCATTGGTGAATAAATACCTTGTCTATGCAGGGTAGGGAGCCCCTCACTCTGACACGGTGGAGCGCATGCATAAAACAAGACTCCAGAGGGAGATTAATAACCTGTAGATCCTGAGACAGATACTCCAGACAGCCCAATGTGACTTTAAAACCCAAATGAATAGTGGATGGGCTGGGTCAAGGGCACGAAGGCACAGGTTAAAGAGTCTTTTATCAATCAGCCGGTGTGGTGAATCTGTTTGGACAAGCTTCCGGATCCCAGAGGGACAACGAGCCATGTACACTGTAGTAAAATATGCTCAAAGGTAAAATATTAACAATTAATTAGATCTGAATATTTTAGGGACCTTAATTTGTGAGTGCACAGCAACAATCTTAAGTGAATACAAACAATGGTTTATTAAACTAAGACAAAGCACTGACTAAAAACTACATTAACATAAAACTCATGCACAGACACGCATACACATACATCTACAAAGCATACATACTAAGCAAGATGAATGGAATGTTAGAACCTTGAGGGTATGGAGATTGGTGAAATATGACAGACCACTACTCAGAGAACCACTATTACGATCCGTCTAGGCTAAATCGTAACAAAAAAAGAACATGACTCCCACGCCCAGTCGTCAGACCAAAAGAAAAACCAATGAGCCCAAAATTCAGGAAAAAACGATAAACATTTTTATTAAGATAAAGAAAATAAACAGATGTAAAATGTAAGTATTTCCAGAATAACATAAACCAGTGGGTGTATAATCTTCAGGAAGACCCAAGGCCCAAACTAACAAAGAAAACAGATCATAAACAATATCAAACTAACTTCCCTCAAAAGTATCCAAATCAAAATCCAGAAAATTACCCTAAGTACACTAACAAAACAGAACAAACGTGATTCAAAGAAAAGGGCAGGTCAACCCTACAAGACACCATCACTGAGAAATAAAAAAAAAACATAATCTAAATCAGGTACAACTAATGATCTGACGGCTGGAGAGGAGACAGGAGAAGTGCGACCGGACCGGAATCGCAACAGCTCGACTTCAAAGGGCGGAAGCTGGAGTTTTAATCCCACGCCAATTAAAGGGGTGGAGCCATCCCACAGCTGATCCTGCTTAGAGCAAACAGAAATAACAGACAACAAGAAACACACAGAAATAACAAGGAATACATAATTCCGTAACAACCACCAGTAAATCTTAACTTCATTGTACTTAAAAAAAAAAAAAAAAAAAAAAAGAGAGTAAATATCTTAAGCTTAATATATCAATTTAGTGATGACTACATTTAAGAAAGATGTGCTCGCCTCTGTTGTTACCCTTGCTTGAAGAAAGAGAGAGTGAGTCCTTTGAGTGCTGGATGGTCTCGCTGAAGCTGTGGTCTTGAGGATCCAGAAGAGAGAGAGTCTGAAGGGTGAGCTGTGACTTGCTGGTGAAAAACAACTAACTAACTCTCTGTACCAGGTAGTGGGTTTTCGACCCATGGAATGTACTCTCCTAGTGGGGTGTCTCAGCCAATCCTTGTGTTGGGTTTTGGCGGGAAAGGGGGTCCATTAACTCTGAGACCACCCTCATTTAAATGTCATGCGTTTGGGGTTTAATTTAGTATTCCTTCTTATCCTGGCAGTGCGGTGCATATTACTATGACAACATATACTCCAATATTCGGGACATGAGAAGCCAATTGCATTGATAACAGGCATATCTAGTACTTTGAGTAATTAATTAAATGTTTAAGCATGCATTACAGAGTCATATTGCTAAGAATCATAGTAGCTTTAGGATTACAGCAAGGAGACATTACATTGCATTACCTGAAATTACCCAGATGTGACAGATACATAAAACTACTCTAATAATAAGCATGCATAGCCTATATGTACATTGGAGTGTCTTTGTAATAATAAGTGGGGTGCAACGTTTGTGTCCTGGCCTCCTGAGAGATGGAGAAATGTATGTGTTTCATTGATCCCTTGTTCTTCTGGTAAGGATGGCTCAAGAGTGGGGAGAAAATAAGTGATTCTAGGAGGGATGTGTGTGGGCATTCGCACCCCTGCTTGGTTTTATGTGAGGGCCAGATTGGACCATTTGCACCAATAGTCCTGACATTAGGAGTCAGCTCTTTAAAGTCTGGTCTGTGTGTCTTAGGGGGGTCTTCCTTTTTGGGTGAGCTGGCTAGCTTATGGGTGTTTTTTGAGTGGGTCATTTACAAGGCTCTAAGTGATGGTCAGGTTGCATCGATAAGCCTGAAATGAATTCCAAAGAGGAGGCTGATCTAATTTGCACTTCTTAGGTATGTTTGGCCTATTTGTTATAATGTGGGGGCTTTGTTCTATAGATAAGTGGAGTGAGGGAGATATTAATGTTGTCCGGTGAAGCCCCACATATTTCCATCCTTTCAATCATTGATGCTCAGGATGTAAGTAAGCATCGACGGGCGATGGTCAACTGAATCAGTAAGGACAGGTCTCGGTTTGTAGTGAGCATGACAGTATCAGGGCCTGAACCTTGTCTAAATGATGTGGGGTTTGGCTTTGTTTCCTTGCTATGTTTCCATCCCCTGTTGTTGGGCTGTCATCGATTTCTGTAACATGACAGTACAGTTCAGGTGTGTTGGAAGAATGGACAGGCAAGGGTTCCTGGGCCCAGAATTTTAGCTGTTTTAAGTCAATCATGTGTTCGAAACGATCCAGCAGATCTTTGCCAATAAGGAAGAACATTTCCAGTGGTGAGATATACAAGGGGTGTACAAATCTCATCGAGCCAACTGTCAGGTGTATTGGTGCCACGTGTTGTAGTTTCATCCCAGTGTGGGAATAGGCCTGTACCTTCAATTCACACCTTTGGAGTCAAAGTGTTTGATTCCTTCTTTTGGCACTTTCTTGAATTGTCTCAAAGAGTTGGCATGACATTGATGTCTGCTCCGGTGTCCACAAGGGCTCCATTGTTACCTGGTGATTGGCAGATAGAGCTTTTTGGCCACCCCCTTTTGTGGGTTATCTGCTTCACTACTGACAATATTGCAACAGCAATTTCAATAGATCTCGGGTTATCTCAAAATTCGATGCCAGTTTCTCTGGACATACTGATTTATTGTAACAGTAGTGTACTTTTAAGTACATGGATGCAAAAATAAACTCCCGTTAAAATTACACTCTGACACTGACGCACATTGTTACAAGTGCTTACTGCTTAATTTTGCCAAGCGAACTCATATAGTAGGCAATCATTAGTCAGCTACTCTAAGGGATAAAACCCAGGGAGTCATAGCTCAGTGGAATGACATTGGAACATCGCAATGCATCAATCTGGCTACAATAAGACCTTTACTGAAAACAGAGGTGAGGCACTCAGAGTTTGCTTACTATCCTGTGGAAACTTCCTGACAGAGATGTTTAATTAAATTGACTGCAGTTTAAACAACAGTGACTGAAGTTTCATGGGAAACCCAGTACACACTAAAATAATTTTTCATGTGATGAAGGTGGTTTTACACCTATCACCCTCGAGAGGGCAAGATCAAGCTATAGCTTATTTAAAACATCAAGCTGGCACACAGACATATAAGATAATCAACACAATCCAGAATTGTGTTTTCCTAAATTATAAGACAAACACATAAGACTGATACTGAGTCTGCTCACAAACAAAGTTTAAAACATGCCTGCATTCTCTCCCATTATGTAGAAAAAGAAGCTCAAATATTAACAGTTAATTATGAATAATTGTCTATATATTTATCAGCTGCAAGAATTACCTGATGTAGCAGAACATCTAGGTTACTGTTGTAACCTCCGTTCCCTGATGGAGGGAACGAGACATTGTGTCGAATGAATTGACACTAGGGGACTTTCTTGAAGGCCTTGGTTACCTTATAATTTGGCAGACAGAATTTGCTTGTCCCTCCCCTGGACATATGGATATAAGGAGGGAATCGTGCATCTGTTCATTCAGGTTTTGCACTGAGGAGCCGTGTCTCGGTTCAGCGTCATGGCTGGGGGAACACAAAGTCTCATTCCCTCCATCAGGGAACAGAGGTTACAACAGTAACCTAGACATTCCCCATCTGTCACTCACTTGACTTTGTGTCAAATGAAGCGGCACTAGGGGTCCCTAATCAATCACGCCATGCGCTGAACCGTGTACGTGAGCTGCTGACGCAGGTGCAGGCAGGCAGTTGCGTGCCATTTTTTAGGTTCCCGGCATCCCAAAGTGGGGGAACAAGAGACATGCCAAGCATGGGAGCAAGCCGCACCAGCCGCTCCTTTTCTCTCTCTATGTTACTCGCATAGAGTTGGGGCCATTTAACGCTATAACACGCATCGGGAAGAGGTTCTTTTCCAACTCCTATTCTTTCTGGGGGGAAAAGACCCCGCGAAGATCACCACCTGACCAGGCTGGGGAGGTAAAGTGTGGCAAAATGCGTCACATGGGTTTTCAGGCCACATGTGGAAATGGCACGGCGGTAGATCCTTTCTGCTTCTAGGGAGGAGTTGCTACAAACACGACGATCTGGGGACAGTGGGTACTACCCAAGGGAGAAGCGGGTCCGCCAGTTGGGGGACCGTACCGCGTAAGATACATACAGGGGGATTAATCCATGAAGGCCCATCCTGTGGAGCACCTATTCTAGTACAGAGTAATTAGTACCCGTTGTGTGTCTGGTCGGGGAATTCCTCTGATGAATTTGTGGACCAGAGGGCTAGGGAGGAATAATTTTCAGGGAGCGCGAGTTTAGTGGACTCTCCTATGCGAAAGAGCACACGCAATCACCTCAGTGGAGGGGAAAGAAACTATGTGCAAGCAGACCACCCAGTCAGACATTCCGTATTCCCGTGTTCCACGTGCTCGGACCTCAGAGAACACGGGACAAAACCGACTCAACCCTGAGATTATAAAATCTCGTAAAGGTATTGGGTGTTGCCAAGCCCACTGCTCTGCAGATGTCTGCTAATGAGGTGCAGTTTGCCAGTGCCCATGAGGATGCCACACTTCTCGTCAAGTGTGCTCGAACCTGCAAGGGGGCAGGCCTGTGTGTGTTAGGCCAAAGCGATGGCATCAACGACCCAGTGGGATAGCCTCTGTTTGGAGACAGCGTTCCCTTTACGCTGTCCACCAAAGCAGACAAAGAGCTGCTCAGAATATCTAAAGCTCTGCATGCGGTCCACATAGGTACATCCAGGAGCCTGTCCACGGAAAACATATGTCTGTCCAGGGGTTGAAAGTCTGGCGTCAGGCGGGGGTGATGAACACACGGTATGTGCAGTGGCGCCATGCCCATCTCGGGAATCGAGTCTGAAGCCAGTGCTGAAGCAGTCTCATATGCATCAACCCCAGAGGCACAACTGCTGTGGAGGATGCCATATGCCCCAGGAGCCTCTGGAATTGTTTTAGAAGCACCGACTGGGCGTGCTTGTTAGTGAGGCGCGCTGTCATTGAGATGGAGCCTAACTCCATGCCTAGAAAAGAGATGCTCTGAACCGGGGCGAGCTTGCTCTTTTCCCAGCTGACCTGAAGCTCTAGACGGCTGAGATGCCTGAGCACCTGGTCCCTGTGGGTGCACAGTGACTCTCGAGAGTGGGCTAGAATGAGCCAGTTGTACAGGTAATTGAGAATGCGGATGACCGCTTCCCTGCCTCTGCGACCTTTGTGAAGACACGAGGGGACCGGGACAGGCCGAAGGGGAGGATACGCCTAGCCGTCAATCGCAAAGCATAGGAAGATTCCAGTCATTGGAAGGGTCCAATGACATTTGTTTATGTCATTAGCCTAGGGATTCACATACTTTTTCCAACCTAAAATGTGAATGTTTGAATGATGTATTCATTATGTAAAAGAACAATACAATAATTTGTGTGTTATTAGTTGAAACAGATTGCGTTTGTTCATTATTGTAACTTGATGAAGATCAAACCAGATTTTAAGACAAATTTATGCACAAATGCAGGTAATTCCAAAGAGTTCACATACTTTTTCATTGCACTGTATATTTTGATAAAAAAAAAAAAAAAAAGAAAAACATTAAACCTTCAACAATGAAATGCCACTATAATAACACTAGGCAGCCTTGTGAAATTCAACACAGTTTGAAGTATTTAACACATCCCTCAAATATTAAAACTTAATAACAACTATATATTGTAAATCTGAAACTAGATAACAAAACTAATAGTCCGAGAGTGAAAACTAAACTAAACTGAAAGGAGAATTTGTATATAAAATAGAAATAAAAAATAAATACAAATTCAAAGCCATAATAACACTGGCATGAGAGAGAAAGTAAAGGGGTGCAGACAGTGTTAATGGAAAATAAATGCACTTGGGCATTCAATCTCCCTCTTTTCCCTCCTTTCTTTCGTTCTAATTTTAGAGGCTTCCTTTCACTTTTAGACACAGCACTGGAGCTCCATTCACAGTGGGATTCTGTTCAACATATAAAGCTAAATCAATGTGCTTCGCTAAGGCATGATCCAACAAATGCTGCCTCCTTCCTGTGCGTTCTTATCCAATGTCCCAATCACACATTATCGAGAGTATTTTAAATCCCTGATTGCATTTAAACCTGATGAGCCCTGAGCGTGATCAATGGCCAGCCCATTGCAAACACACACAGACACATACAAAAGGCAGCCACATGCTCCCCAGCAATATTGGTGTGAATATTAACACCATATAAAGGAGGATAGACAAAGGTGATGCCACCTTCTTTCAAATGGCAAGAGCATGGCGTGACAGAATGAGCGGGTGAGCTTCACAAGAACAAAGGCAGGGAACGCAAAGCTCAGGGCAGCACAGGTGAGGAATAGGGCCTTTAATTAAAAGGATTATATGGAGGAACACAGCACAAGGGAGAGGCTGTCTGTGTCCTGAAATGGAGTACAGTAATGAAACCCATCAACAATTGAAGGAAAGAGAGAGAGAGAGAAAGAGAGAGACAGATAAAGACCACAGATGAAAAGAGGGAATGGGTTTAGATTGAATATGGGGAAAGACAGAGAGTTTGAATTAATGAGACAATGCAACAATAGAGAGATACAGAAAGCTGATGGGGACCTGGGATGTGGAATATGTTCAAACATCAGTGGAAAGCAAAAAGATGCATGTGTGTGGTATATCTGGTTAGCCCTCTTTTCATGTTGTTACTGGAGAGGAAGAACTGGTGCTGACAAGACAAAATTAGGAGTACAGCATGATTTCTGTTCACCCTGCAAAATCTAAAGCCATATCCACACTAATATGTTTAATAAGGCATTGAATTTGCTACGTTTATGCCTCTCGATAGGACGATAGGACACGGAAAACAGAGTTTTCCAAAATATGACATATATATAGAGCATCCAGTGTGAATGAGAGGCATAAACATAAAGAAATTTAAACAAACTAAATGCGTAAAAAAGCTAAATCAATTCTTTTTTAACCAATTGTTTTTATTAGAAAAATAGTTTTACAACATAAATACTGCTCAGCATAGTTTGTTGAAGAACGATGACGAAGTAATTTTTTCAGGCGAGATCACATGTAAACAATTTGATCACATTTATGGACAGAAAGTGCTATTGGATGTTTTTCAATGAATGCTTGTCATGGAAAATTGACCCAAGTATAGCAAACTGGATTCATCTGGCGATCATGTTTTCATAAAAAGGTATGAAGTCCCGTTTTGATATTGCATGTTTTCATTTGTACTCCTAGCACAAATAACTAAATTGCTGTTTCTGGAGCATTTCTATTGTGAAACAGAGATCGGATATCAATTTTGAACCCTTAGAACTTTGAAAAGATGTATAATTTGTTAACATCAGTTACATTTATAGATGGTAAATTATATATAAAATGTAAGCAGAGTGACGTCACTACCGCGTGTGGGGGGATTACGTATCAACAGGTTCAATAATATCGTCAAAGTCAAAGTTTCCATATTACATGTGCTGCAGCATTTCTTGAAAATTGGGTTGTTAAGCTTGGGTTGCGAACACATGCTAAGTTAACGGGAGCATTACAGTTCCCTTATGACTCAGTACACTAGACATTGCGCAGTTACGCATATGGGGGAGTGCCTTCATGCACAACCTAGTTGAAACCTCTACAATAACGCCAATATTCTAATATTGGCTATGGTGTTTGAGCCCGGCCTGTTTTGGCGCGAAACATTAACTCTTTTCTAGAAGCCCTCTACATTCGCTGTCGATATACATGAGTTAGCGGGCAGAATTTTTGTGGGAAAACTTTCCGCTCCCCTGCAGTGTTCTGGCGAACATCACACTGCCTCTCCAATTGACGCTTCACTGGTGAACGGGCCTCAGCATCCTGATTCTCTGCAGTGTTTTGGCAAAAATATGCGAACGCGTAAGTGACTCTTTTAGATATATAAATTTAGATACACGCAGAGTCAGCTCTCATGGAGACAGGCTGCCCTCACTGTGACGGCATGAGTCTCAAGACACTTTGCTCGTGAATCACCCTCGTTCTGAGGGATGAATCAGCCTCACGCGCCGTCACACCTGCCTCTTCTGTGATACCCGAGGATTCACACGAGGAGGCATGACAGGGCTGCGAGGTTGAGCAGGATGACTTTGAGCTGGTCCTTGTGGTGGAACATGCCCTGCGAGCCCCTTGATCTCTCCGAAGTGCATGTTTTCCGATATGCTATTTGCGAGACGAGCTCCGTCCTTCTGAAAGAGCGGGCTGCCTATTGCAACAAATAAAGAGCCCATTTTTCCTATTCAAAGCACACATGTTATGCGCAAATGCTTCCCTATAGTGAGCGTTGCATCATATCATACAGTGAGCAAACCAAATTGCCCTCTGTCCCATTACGCTGATGTGTGGCAAGCCCTAACGGGTATTTCAGAATGGGTGCAAAAACAATCAAACATGATGATAAGATCCAATTTGCACACTGGTCACCCTGTTCAATGGTGTTCTGTTTTCCACGGTTTTGTCCGAAGACGCGCCCGTGTTACGAGCCGAAATACACAGTCTCATCATGAAAAATGTGATAGAGATTGTGCCAAATTTTCAAGCACAAAAAGGGTATAACAGCCGTTATTTTCTTGTTCCAAATAAAGACAGCAGAATTCGGCCAATACTGGATCTGAGACATTTAAATCGCGCACTTATAAAGCGCCCATTCAGAATGATTATTCAGAAACTGATCTTATTGCATATATGCCCACATGATTGGTTTGCGTCGATAGATTTGAAGTATGCATACTTTCATATACAAATTGTATGGACATCACAGGATTTTTTTAAGATTTGCATTCGAGGGAACAGCGTATCATTTCAAAATCCTGCCCTTCGGACTGTCTCTTGCTGCTCGCACATTCACAAGGTGCATTGATGTGGTTCTCGCCCCTCTGAGTCTGAGCGGCGTACGCATCTTGAACTACCTCGATAATTGGCTGTTACTGCCGCAATCAGAGGCTTTGTTATGCCAGCACAGACTTACTGCTTCAGCCATTCCACAGTGTCTTTCTCAGTTCAAACTGGGGAGAACATTTCCTCTGAAACTGTTTCAGAAGCATTGGGATTTATGTAGGCGACATCCGTCATTCCATTAGGTCTCTTACACAAATGCTTTCATACACATCTTGCGCATCACTATATCACTGTATAGCTACTTTAGCACCATGGACAGCTCCTGCCTTCTACCAGCAAGATGTTGCGCTGGGGCAAGTTGTCACACAGCACCTAAAGCTATGGGCTGTATTTCTAACCTTAAAGGCTTTTCAGTCAGAAATAGCAAACTGTCACTCAGACAAAATGACAGTTGTGGCATATATAAACCACCAAAGTGGAATTCTAGGGACTTCACCCTCAAACTGTATTGAGGATTTAGGAAATATCTTGCAAAGAAGAAATTGTTCTGTTTGCCTCTGTTTGTGAGAATACCCACTGTCCCCTTTGGTACTCGAAGTCTCAAGTTGTCAGGTGGAAAGTGGTGACCACGGATGCTTCCAACACAGGTTGGGGGGCGTTGTGCAATAGACACCCGACTTTCGGCACCTAGACAGGTGCGAGGAGGGCATGGCACATCAACCACTTAGAGCTATCGACTCTAATTCTAGCCTTAAAAGCTTTTCAGTCAGAATTAGCGAGCTGTCTTGTCCTGGTTTGCTCAGACAACATGACAGTTGTTGCATATATAAACCACCAAGGCGGAATTCATTCACCTCCACTGTTGAGACTGACATGTCGCTTCCTCCTATGGAGTGAGCATAATCTCTTCCTGAGAGTGACATATGTCCAAGGCCGCTTGAATTACAGTGTGGGCCTACTGTCACACTAAGGGGTGATACCGCCGAATGGAGACTTCATCCTCAACTGTACTGAGGATTTTGGAAATATTCAGCAAAGCAGAAATCGACCTATTTGCCTCAGTGTTGAATGCCCACTGTCCCCTCTGTTATTCGAAGTCCCAAGCCCCACTGGTAACTAATGCAATGGCACACAAATGGCCGGCGAAACGCAAATATACGTTTCCCCCGGTATGCCTTATTCACTCTGTCATATGCAAAGTCAGAGAGGACAAGAAAATGGTTCTATTAGTTGCGCCAAAATGGCCCAACCAGCCATGGTTTCCAGAAATGATGAAGATGCTCTCCAGCTCACCATGGGAAATAAAACTGGGTAGGTGACCTGCATGCACTATCAGTCGACAATTCATGTCTGGAGTTTGGCCCCGGTCCAAAATCCACTGTCAAACCCAGAACAGGCTATGTACCCAAGGTCCTGACCACACCCTTCAAAGCATGGTTCACCTTCAGGTCTTCTTCCGTCCTCCATTTAATTTGGATGAGGAACAATCATTTAATTTGTTATGCCCTGTGCGGGCGCTACAAGCATACGTTGAGCATACTTGCCAGTTCAGACAGTCTGATCAGCCCTTTATATGCTATGGAGGAGGCACAAAAGGACTGTCCGTCTCCAAGCAAAGACTTTCTCATTAGATAGTCGATGCAATTACCCTTGCTTATGAGTCGCAGGATCAGACTTGCCCAATTGATGGTAAAGCACACTCAACTAGAGGCATGGCCTCCTCATTGCAAATACTATCTGCACTATGGAAATGGTGTTTGTGCACCTGTATTTTTTATTTCCTTAGTATGTTTTTGGCCTGATTAAACAAGATATTATCCCTGCTTCTGTTTACATCCTCTTTGGCATGACGAAGCTGTCTGAGTTTTCCTTTAAACCATGGTTTGTCGTTGTTGAATAACAACGAAATAAGTCCTAGTTGGAATGCACATATGATGTCACGATATCTGCAAGCTTGTCCAGATTGGTGTCTGCAGTTGCAAAAACACCAATCAGTGCAAAGCAGGCTTGTAGTTCCAGCGCTACTTCATTGGTCTATGTTTTAGTCTTTTCTACAGGTTAAGTTGATTTTAAGTTTCTGCCTGTAGGTCAGAAAATATGAACTAGACAGTTATCAGAGAGTCTCAAAGCTGCTGTAGGGACAGAGTGATATGCATCCTTTAATGTTGTTTAGCAGTGGCACACTTCTATCCCTGATTGAGCATGTAATGTGCTGTCTGTATTTTGGCAGTTCACGGGTGATGTTGGCTTTGTTGAAATCACAGAGAATAATAATAAGTGAGTCCGGGTGTTGTTGCCCCATGTCTATGATCTGATCAGCCAGCTGTTGCAACGCTGCATTCACGCAGACATGTGGAGGGATATAAACACTCATCAGAATAAACAAGGAAAATTCCCGCAGCAAGTAGAAAGGCTTACAATTGTTAAAGGGTGCTTCCAAAGTAGGACAGCACATCATCTTTAATGTTGTTACATTTGTACACCAACTTTCAATTAGTTAAAAACACGTTCCACCACCTCTCATTTTCCCCGTTAACTCCGCAATGCGATCCGCTCTGAACAGCTGAAAGCCCGGAAGATGTAACGCGCTGTCTGGAATGACTTCACTCAGCCAGGTTTCTGTGAAGCACAAGGCAGCAGAGTTTGAAAAGTCCTTGTTTGTATGGGTGAGGATATGTAGTTCATCCATTTTGTTAGGGAGTGAGCTGAGATTCGCTAGATGAATACTCGGCAGCACTGTTCAAATGCCACGCTGACGGAGCTTCCCTCGCCTGCGTCTCATAGTGCACTTAAACAACACATCTGCGCCTCAAACTAACATTTCCAGCAACATTTCCGAATAGTCAAAAAGCCTGAAAATATTTTCTGGTATGTGCGGCCGAATTTTCAGCAAAAAAGAATTGGAGAGCTCCATCTGCGGTGCCATCTTCACCTTCATCAAAAAGGAGACAATGTCAGCATAAAAGTTATCCACACGATTCCAATGGTTTAATCAGTGTTTTCTGAAGCGATCCAGTTGGTTTTGGTTGAGAACAGACCAAAATATGACTCCTTTTTCACTGTACATCTTGCCATTGCAGTCTCTAGACACGATCAAGATTTCAAATTCGATTACACTTCCTAGTGCTTTAGGCATGTACAGAGTGCTAGATGACACTATACGATGTATAATCAATCTTGAAATGATGATCATCATTCTCATGGTGCCCAGAGCTGAGCTATTCTTATAAAAATCTTTGTTTGTGTTCTGCAGAAGAAAGAAAGTCATACACATCTTAGATGGCATAAGGGTGAGTATACAATGAGAGAATTAGCCGATTAGAGGCGAACTAACCCTTTAATTCAGGTTTCCAGACTATTTTATATTGTTTCGAAAATTGTCAAAATATAGCATTGGACTCGATGTAAATGCTTTCGGTGTAAATATTTTATACTTTCAAATAATTTAGATGCAACATACTTTAACTATAACAGGCCTTAAAAGTGATAGTCCATTCAAAAATGTAATCATCATTTACTCACCCTCATATTGTTCAAACACATATGACTTTCTTTCTTTTGAGGAGCACAG